>NC_064627.1:288271925-288574955 GCF_023864275.1 Schistocerca cancellata
TTGATGGGAAATGAAAACGAGACGAACATGAAACCGTTGAGCGCTGAACCAATAATCAGTCAGACAGTCTAAAGACAGAGCTATTAGAAAAAGTGCTGCAACCGCCGCGGTGAACGGTAACTGTTTAGCCGCTGGATGTGCTCTTACCGACTGATTGTGAGATATGCAAGTATGACTCACTTCAGCTTTCACAGCTTCACTTTTGCCAACAACTTGTTTCCTGACAATCCACAGCTATGGCTAAATCATTTCTGCGTAGAACCTCCAAGGTATTTAGGAGAATTTCTGCGAAATTTGGAACTTAGGAGAGAGATACTGGCGCAGATGTAGCTTGTAACTTAAAGTCTAGCGGAAAACCCTTGGAGGGACTGAAAACAAGAGGTAGTTAATGTCTGTCGCGGACTCGCTTACAATAGAAGACTGTTATTTAACGAGTCTTGGAAGAATCTCAGAAAGTTTAGAGAGTTTTAAATCTGACTAAATACCAAGAGAGAGCTAGAAGGATGGAAATGGCTTCCGCTAATCAGGTACGGGGAGGGCCTACGGACAATGAGAAGATTATCGCGAGCCGCATGGTTTTACCGGCGGGGCGATTACAGGCAGCCACAGGACGGCCACAATAGACCGCAGGTAGCTGGACCCTAAAGTATACCTTCAGCTAACGGCAGACGTACTACACACTTTAATAACACGAAATTAGGGCAGGTAAATGCAAGAGCATCAATTCAATCAACAGAGGGCAAAACGTCGTATAAAAATTGCCAACTGCAATCATAAACATATTTACAATTAAACCATTCATTCCATCGCCTTATGTTTACACTTACTGACGGATAAACAATTTTATGATTTGCAATAAACCGTAAGTCCGGTAATGTCATTGTACAGTAGTCATCATCGCGACAAACAACGAATATTACATTGTTGTTAAATATTCTATTATATTAAGTTTATATTTTCAACATTTCGCAGCCCTGTCAGCAACTGTATAAATATTAATTTTAATTTTAAAAACCAACAGCCTCAGTTGCAAAGTTTATCTAGATTTACCTAGGTTTCAGTCGGGATAACCCAACCTTCTTCGGAATAAAAGTAACTACAGTTTGTCCATAGTGGACATCGCAAGCTAAAACTACATATCCATAAATTATCGTCAGACTGTAAAAACTTCTCTGACACTGTCTCGGCCCTACTTCGCGACCGAGATGCGGCAGCCACGAGTGCTGTACTGGAAGTTAAAAAAAAAAATGGCTCCGAGCACTATGGGACTTAACATATATGGTCATCAGTCCTCTAGAACTCAGAACTACTTAAACCTAAATAACCTAAGGACAGCACACAACACCCAGCCATAACGAGGCAGAGAAAATCCCTGACCCCGCCGGGAATCGAACCCGGGAACCCGGGCGTGGGAAGCGAGAACGCTACCGCATGACCACGAGATGCGGGCCTGGAAGTTCAAGTACAGCACTCCTGGCTGTCGCATCTCGGTCGCGAAGTGGGGCCGAGGCAGTTTCAGATAAGTTTTTACAGTCTGCTGATAATTTATGGATATGTAGTTTTAGCTTGACGATGTCCACTATGGACAAACTGTAGTTACTTTTATTCTGACGAAGGTTGGGTTATCCCGACTGAGCCGGCCGCTGTGGTCGAGCGGTTCTAGGCGCTTCAGTTCGGAACTGCACTGTTGCTATGGTCGCAGGTTCGAATCCTGCCTCGGGCATGGATGTGTGTGATATCCTTAGGTTAATTAGGTTTAAGTTGTTTTAAGTCTAGGGGACTCATGACCTCAGATGTTAAGTCCCATAGTGCTTAGAGCCATTTGAACCATTTTTTGGATGCCAGTTTGAGCGATGGTGTTCAATGCCAGTCGCACTTGGTCGGTCAATACAGGGACGTTTAATACTGTTTGTGGATGTCGCTGGGGTTGTCGCCCGATGGTGCCTCATATGTGTTCGAGTGAAGACAGATCTGGCGACCTAGCAGGCCAAGGAAAAATTTTGACACCCTGGACAGCGTGTTGGGTTACAACAGAGGTAGATGGGCGATCGTTATCCTCTTTGGCATGCTGTTCATGAATGGCGGTACAATAGGTCGAATAACCAGACTGACGTAGAGATTTGCAGTCAGGGTACGTGGGATAGCTACAAGAGTGCTCCTGCTGTTATACGAAATCTCACCCAGACTCCAGGTGTATGTCCAGTGTCTAGCACGAAGAGAGGTTGCTTGCAGACTCTGAACTGGCCTCCTTATAACCAACACACGGCCATCACTAGCACCGAGGCAGAACGATCTTTCATCAGAAAACACAACAGACCTCCATCCTGCCCCCCAATGAGCTCTCGCTTGACATCTACATCTACATCTACATTTATACTCCGCAAGCCACCCAACGGTGTGTGGCGGAGGGCACTTTACGTGCCACTGTCATTACCTCCCTTTTCTGTTTGGCATGCTGTTCATGAAGGGCGGTACAATAGGTCGCAAATGGCGGTGATTTGGGAACAGTGGCACGCAACCTAACAGTTCTTTGAGTCACCGTGGTGCCAGCTGCCGCTCAGATTGCTGCTTCCGTTACAGTACGATGCGCCAGAGCCGTACGCCGAACACTATGGCTTTCCCTTTTGGTGGTGCCATCTGGCTGTCCGAAACCTGGTCTTCTTGCGACCGTATGTTCTCGTGAACAGCACTGCTGGCAGCCATGTACAATGGCTACATTCCTGCGAAGTCTTTCTGCAGTATCGCAGAAGGAACATCCAGCTTCTCGTAGCCCTGTTACACGACTTCGTTCAAACTCAGAGAAGTGTTGATAATGGATCTTTGTTAAACATTGCTCCGTACCGGCGAAAATAGTGGAATGAATGAGGAAAGTTAAGATCGTATTTGATTATCCCGGATGAGACAAACCATTTCCGACGTACTGGGAAAGGAGATGATGAAGTACGATACTGGGCAATGTGTGCCTCAGATTAGATACGAGTATTTGGCTCTGTTGTCGTAGAGGTTGAGCCACACACGTCGGCTTTAATCCCGTGCAGTAACTTGGCTGCGCAACATACATCGGTTGCCAGTGACCTTGCAAAAAATGGTTCAAATGGCTCTGAACACCATGGGACTTAACATCTGAGGTCATCAGTCCCCTAGAACCTAGAACTACTTAAACCTAACTAACCTAAGTACATCACACACATCCATGCCCGAGGCAGGATTCGAACCTGCGACCGTAGCAGTCGCGCGGTTCCGGGCTGAATCGCCTAGAACCGCTCGGCCACCACGGCCGGCAGTGACCTTGCAGCCTAATTTACCAGGCATTGGCTAATCAGTGCGAATAATAAATAACATGAAGAGCAACTGGTTGCGTTAAATAAAATAAATGATATCATGTGATGTCACAATTAAATGATGCAGTCGAGCTAGAAGATATTATCTAAATTAATTGATTTATTCATTAAGTAGCTCTCTGAAATAATTAAAGATGTTGGTCTTACATAAATTATTTAAATAATTAATAATAAAATAAATCCCACAGTGAAGCTTGAAATGATGCATTCAGATCAAAATGTATCACATGCCACAATACCAGCTCTCCATTGAGCTCAACTCGACAACACGTCCCAACTGCTGCATTTTGACGAAGTCCCACGTCACACGAATATTTTCAGAGTCCCGACAGTTGTTAAAGTATCTAATGCGACCGCAGGCCGCCCAAGTTAAAACAACATTTGATAACTGTTCTTACAACTACCGAACGTAACTGGCTCTTCGCTCGTGTAACGTGAGCTACCCTTTTCACATCGTCCGCTGACTACCAACTGGCCTAGTAACTTAATATTAGGTTGATTGTCGCTGTGTAGCGTTCATGGCCGGTAACTAGAATGCAGATCTACGGCCTGATACAATTCCCAACTGATTTCCTTGCATTCAAAAGCCAACTTCCGTATTATTAGAGAAATCACATATATCAACGTTTCAATAGAACTGTTGTGACTGCTTGGTGATTTAGATGTACTCAGATGACAGTCCAGTCAACTGGTGCTCAAAACTACAAAATTGTAGAAGCATTTTTTGAACGTTTCTATATGATTATTCCGATGCTGAATCCCAATTTCATGTTTACTTTCTTACAGATCGGCTTCACAAGGAAAAATGGAAAAAACTCGAAATGTTCGCACGTTTTTCAGTTTCTTGCTTATATTTCGAATACTATGGATTTAGGGAAGATGATCACCGTATACAAAATTGAAGTAGGCAAATAGTCATACAGAATGCATTTGAATGTGATTTGCAGAGTATCCATGTAAATGTAGATGTAGATTTTCTGACGGGCAGTATCGGCGCTAGAGAGCGCTGAAGAGTAGCGAATTTTTGGCCCCGCTGCGAAAACATCAGAAACGCCCAATGCCGCGCTCTACAACTCGGAAATTATACATGTTTCCACAGAGACCCTTAAACCACGTGAAATTGCATTAAATTTACTACAAAAGATGTCTATAACATTCAATTTTTTCATTAGAGAAGAGGGAGAAAAGCTAAAATTAAGACAAATGCCCTCTGCGCCCTACAGTCAAACGACCCTTCCCACCTATGCTTTCGGCGCATTACGCTTAAAAGAAAGCATGTTTGATGAAAACATTAACATATAATATTTATAACATATTAGGTGCATGACACTGAATAGAAAAATGTTTAAGAAATCTGTTTGTAGTAACGTACACATGTCATGAAACTAGTGAGCGACAATCCCAGAATTAGGTCATCACTTCGAGTTTTCTGGAGGGCCATCTACTGCGCAGATACATTCATTTGTTTCTTTCTTTCTGACTCGATGTAATCTGGAGGCACACGGTCCGTGGATCATCAGAAGGTGGTCGGTCCTTTTGAACAGTTCAGCCTTTGTCTGGTGTTCGGAAAGAAGCTGGGGATTCGTCTTCGTTTTTCGGAGGATGGTTATACAGAGAGTTTCACAATTCCTGTTGCAGGCTTCTAGGGGTCGATTTAGTAGATACGTTTTCATAAGGAACCCATGACTGGAAACGTACCGCTTGGATGTAAAATAAGTTTGAAGATCGGATCATTTTCAAATCTCTGCTTCACCGTACGCATACAGCGGAGACAGTGAGCTATGACATGTGTGCGCTGCAGGAGCTGCTTAACATGACGGCTCCCGTTGTGAATCTGCGACGTACGTTTACAGACACACACACGGTCCACAAACTCCGGAGCGCGTCTCTTGAGCACAAGAGTTGGCGATATTAGTTGATAACGTACCAGTTTCTCGCAGTCATGTTGTAGTCGGACGAAAATGGATGTGATTGAAACTTCCTGGCAGGTTAAAACTGTGTGCCGGACCGAGACTCGAACTCGGGACCTTGGCCTTTCGCGGGCAAGTGCTCTACCAACTGAGCTACCCGAGCACGACTCACGCCCCGTCCTCACAGCTTCACTTCTGCCAGTACCTCGTCTCCTACCTTCCAAACTTGAAGCTGTGAGGACGGGGCGTGAGTCGTGCTCGGTAGCTCAGTTGGTAGAGCACTTGCCCGCGAAAGGCCAAGGTCCCGAGTTCGAGTCTCGGTCCGGCACACAGTTTTAATCTGCCAGGAAGTTTCATATCAGCGCACACTCCACTGTAGATGAAATTCTCATTCTGGATGGATGTGATTGACTGAGGCGATCCAAATTAGGTTCTCGATACAACCGTTATGCAGCTCTGCCATTTTGTAGCGTGCCATGAAGCGGGAGATGTGAAACTGATCCGATCTTCAAACTTATTTTATATCCCGGACATGAGTTCCTTACTAAAACTTTCTTTACCAAGTACCCTCCGTAACCCCAAGATCGCAACAGGAACTGTGAAACACGTAGTATAATCGAAAATCATCATCAGGTATTAACAAAGTGCGATTATGACCTCATTTTAAGAACAGTTATTGAATCGGAGGATAGCTTAATGCAGGCACGTACACTGAGGTGACAGGAGTCAGCCGGCCGTTGTGGCCGATCGGTTCTAGGTGCTTCAGTCCGGAACCGCGGTGCTGCTACGGTCGCAGGTTCGAATCCTGTCTCGGGCATAGATGTGTGTGATGTCCTCGGGTTAGTTAGGTTTAAGTAGTTCTAAGTCAAGGGGACTGATGACCTCAGATGTTAAGTCCCATAGAGCTTAGAGCCATTTGAACCATTTGACAGAAGTCATGGGATAGCTATATGCACAAATTCAGATGGTGGTAGAATCTCCTACACAAGGTATAACGTGGCAGTGCATCTTTATAGCTGTCATTTGTACTCAAATAATTTACGTGAAAAGGTTTCCGACGTGAATGGCTGCACGAGGGGAATTAAGACTTTGAACGCGGAATGGTCGTTGGAGTCAGACGCATGGGACATTACATTTCGGAAATCGCAGGGAAATTCAATATTCCGATATTCACAATGTCAAGAACGTGCCAAGGATACCAGATTTCAGGTATTACCTGTCACAATGGATAACGCAGTGGCCGACGGCCTTCACTTAACGAACTAGAGCGGCGCCGTTTGCGTAGAGTTGTCAGTGCTGACACACAAGCAGCACTGAGTTATGTTAGACGTACGACGAACGTATCCGTTAGGACAGTGCGGCGAAATTTGGCGTTAATGGATTATGCTAGCAGACGACCGACGCGTGTACTTTTGTCAACAGCACGACGCTGCCTGCAGCTCCTCTCCTGGGCTCGTGACCATATCGGTCAGATGTGTCCTGATTTCAGTTGGTAAGAGCTGATGGTAGGGTTCGATTATGGCGCAGACTCCACGAAGCCACGGACCCAAGTTGTCAACAAGGGTCTTTTGAAGTTTGTGGTGGCTCCATAATGGTGTGGCTGTATTTACAAGGAATGGACTGGGTCCTCTGGTCCAATTGAGCCGATCACTGCCTGGAAATGGTTATATTCGGCTACAGGGACACCATTTGCAGCCAATCATGTACTTCATGTTCCCACACAACGATGGAATTTTTACGGATGCCAGAGCGCCATGTCACCTGGCCACAGCTTTTCGCGGTTGGTTTGAAGAACATTCTGGACAGCTCGAGCGAATGATTTGGGCACCCAGATCGCCTGACATTAATCCCATCCAACATATATGTGACATAATCGAGAGGTCAGTTCGTACACAAAATCCTGCACCAGCAATACTTTCGCAATTATGGACGGTTATAGAGGTAGAATGGCTCAATCTTTCTGTAGAAAACTTCCAACGACTTGAGCCTCTGTCACGTAGACGTCGAGCTGCTGCACTACGGTGGGCAAAGGGAAGTTCGACATGATATGAGGAGGCATTTATGTAATCCATTCATTAGCTCTTACTGTCTTAGGTTAATGACGAGAGAAATGCGAAGTGACCTCGAACATGACACGTGCAGACTGTAACGTGCAGACAGCATAGGGCAAGACGAAAGCACTTCCTGAGTCTGTCACTATCAAGGTGGCATGGTTGGTCATCACCTGCATCAACAGCATCAGCAGCGGGCTGTAGGAGGCTGTTTGTGTTGACAGTCATCTGTGTGTCATGGCCATTGTGATAGTCAATATCATGCCCGTAGTTCCTGCACTACACGGGTAGATTTTTGACTTTAACAATAACAATCAAAGGAAAAGAAACTTAAGCTAATTTACTGTATCCCAAAACACTCACCTTTAAAATGTATACACTATGCGTGCGTTCGCAATTCCGAAAATATTTTTTCTAATCTGATGTCGGTATGTCTAAGTCAAAAACATGGATGTATACACATCAAAAAAAGTTTTGCATCACCACAGTTCCCAGAACTCCTGAAGATAGACGTTGACTGTGGATATTGTATCACAGACACAGTCCTTTTGACTGTTCAGAGATGTCACTAAACCCGCCCAAAGACGTAAACATCCATGCATGAGCAGCGCCTATTAGTCGGAGGTGGTTCGACAGCCGAAAAGTTCCAGTCATTCCACCAGGAACGAGGTATACGGTTCGTGTTGTCTGTAGTTCAGCCATGCCTCGATGGTCAATACCGCGGTTCGATCGCGTCCGCATTGTTACTTTGTGCCAGGAAGGTCTCTCAACAAGGGAAGTGTCCAGGCGTCTCGGAGTGAACCAAAGCGATGTTGTTCGGACATGGAGGAGATACAGAAAGACAGGAACTGTCGATGACATGCCTCGCTCAGGCCGCCCAAGGGCTACTACTGCAGTGGATGACCACTACCTACGGATTATGGCTCGGAGGAACCCTGACAGCAACGCCACCATGTTGAATAATGCTTTTGGTGCAGCCACAGGACGTCGTTTTACGACTCAAAATTTGCGCAAAAGGCTGCATGATGCGCAACTTCACTCCCGACGTCCATGGCGAGGTCTATCTTTGCAACCACGACACTATGCAGCGCGATACAGATGGGCCCAACAGCATACCGAATGGATCGCACAGGATTGGCATCATGTTCTCTTCACCGATGAGTGTCACATATGCCTTCAACCAGACAATCGTCGGAGACGTATTTGGAGGCAACCCAGTCAGGCTGTTCACCGAGTGCAGCAAGGTGGAGGTTCCCTGCTGTTTTCGGGTAGCATTACGTGGCGCTGACGTACGACCGATGCTGAAACCATATCGGCAGCATATTGGCGAGGCATTCCTTTTCATGGACGACAATTCGCGTCCCCATCGTGCACATCTTGTGAACGACTTCCTTCAGGATAACGACATCGCTCGACTAGAGTGGCCAGCATGCTCTCCAGACATGAACCCTATTGAAAAGGGCTGTTTATGGACGACGTGACCCACCAACAACTCTGAGGGATCTACGCCGAATCGCCGTTGAGGAGTGGGACAATCTGGACCAACAGTGCCTTGATGAACTTGTGGATATCATGCCACGACGAATACAGGCATGCATCAGTGCAAGAGGACGTGTATGGGTATTAGAGGTACCGGTGTGTACAAAAATCTGGACCATGACCTCTGAAGATCTCGGTGTATGGTGGTAGAACATGCAATCTGTGATTTCCATCAGCAATTAAAAAGGCGGAAATGATGTTTATGTTGATCTCTATTCCAATTTTCTGTAGAGGTTCCGTAACTCTCGGAACCGAGGTGACGCAAAACTTTTTTTGATGTGTGTAGAACTATTGAACAGCTTCTCGATGTTATGAAAATCATAGTGCTCGCAATTTTTGTTTCACATAAGGGATGAAAATGAAGTTAATTGGTGACAAACAGGTGAAAACGGCAACAAGACATTAGGAAAATGTTTTTCAGTGACAGGTATCAGTCGTAAATAGTTGCTGACTTGCTTAAATAACTTAATGAATCAACATGTTTCGAGGCACAAACTTGATCTTCAGGCTGCAATGACAGAAAAAAACTTTCAACAAAAGAACAAGTAGATATTAAAGTTGTCCTTTACAATTTTGGTATGTCCCGTGGTCATCTTTATTAATGTGAAATGTGGTATGTTCAGTTACGTCCATTGCTGTGGCTTCTTGGATCTTATTAAGCATTAGTTACAAACTTGCGAAGGACGTTCAAAACACGTCATGACACTTTACTGCGGCAGACGCGTTTTAAGTGTCCTTTGCAAGTTTGTAATCAGTAGTTAACAAGACCCAAGAAGCCACAGCAGTGAACGTATCTGAACATCTCATAGGAATACAGCTACTTCATATGAACAAAGATGACCACAGCACATGCTAAGACTGTTCTTTTGTTAAATGTTTTTGTATTCCTATTGCGGCCCGAAGATGAGATTTGCGCTTCGAAAAGTGTTGCTGTATTAAATACCGTAATTTAAGTATATCAACGATGATTTGTAACTGGCAACTGTCTCTGAAAATCTTTTCATATTTCTGACACAATCACGATTGTTTTAACACTCAATACGGCTCTAATATGAAGTCTTAATTCGAGGTTTTTCTTGTTCAAATAATCAACTATTTCACATACTGCGTCACTGTTGGCATTCTCATGATGAAAAATGATTGCAACGTCTTCGGTTGTGTTTCCTAATTTAGTCGATGACTTGTGGCCAACAAATTATTGTATACCGTTCAGTATTAACTATTCCTCGACGTTCAAACCAATGGCCGCAACTCGTCTAGTGCAACATAAGGAGCGTGTGATTATTTACTTGGAAGTGCTTCGCGAAGAACCACATTTGTTGATTTCAGTTCATCATGGAACGCTTAAACAGTTGATCGGTGCTTAGTTTACGGTTCATACAAAAATGTCAAAGTTCCGTATCCTGTTACTATGTTATATACCGATTTCACTTTTTCTCTGTTAATTTTTTATATAGCATTTCCTTACATCACTCGATAAAAATCTAGTTTTAGGTTTGCCGGCCGGGGTGGCCGAGCGAATCTAGGCGCTACCCATTGTTGTTGGGTTAGAATTTTAAAAAATCCTAAAAATTTGGCAACGAAAATCTCCAAATGAAATTTACATTTCTTCATTATGCTTTTTTATTTAAAAAAAATTTGAACAAAGTAACTTACCAATTTCTGAGTTCCCATTGTTTTAACAATAAGAGATGACGAATTTTGAAGCTATAATTGTTTCACATTTCCTTGGCGTTTTTTGGTGATTGTTTCTAAAATCTTAAAAGGTTGAAAGGGATTGTAATGGTTCCACCACGGCTTTGTACCTAGATAATACGTATTTACTTTATTTTGTTTCGCACGATTGGCACGTGTAGCACTTCAGAATAGCCTGCAAGATCGAAAATGGCCAATCGTGCGAAGCGAAATAACGTGTTACCTATGCAATAGCCGAGGCGGAACCATTACAATGTCCTTCAACAAATTCATGGCTGGGGTACGACACGTGTAGAAAATTAACTTGTGTCCCTCCTATTATGTTTCGAAATGGACGCTGACATACGCCACTTAACTGTCAACCGCTCGTGCTATCATAGGCCCATAAACAGTTGCGGCCCGTTGGTTACAAACGTCTGGGATGAGGTCACTCAGAAGATTAGGAAAGTTTAGGATTTAACGCCCCTTCGACATCGAGGTGAGATTACTCGGCACTTTGCTACGGGGGAACCTGTTTCAGATTGATATAATGTGTCACTTAGTCTTCCAGAAACTCATAAAGTACTTCTGTAATTGAAGGCAACGCTTAACAAGTTTTCCTATTTCTTTCTAAGCTCTCATGCTGTTAACTTTGTGTCGAATAGTACCGTGAATTTATGCAACCATTACCCATAAGTAACCGTACACTTTTTTTTTAATTTTTAAAACAATAGATCCTGGTGCCTTAGTATATTTTTCCAACTATCTGTTTTAGGATTTTCTTACAACACTGCACGTATACGATTCAAATATGTCCATAAATTTTCGCAACACTAGATTACTACCACGTCGATGTTTGGGAGAGAGGATACGGGCATTTGCTTCCATTTATACCGTATGGGTCAAAAAGAAGGAACAGATACCAACCGTTTATTACAGACGAACTAGAAGAGACAGAAACGCATTGCGTATGTCACTGGATAGAGGTAGGTTCAAAGTTTTGGCACAACTGCGCTGTTGTTTGTAGCAACATGGCGAGCACACCACAAGAGAAATCCTTTTGTGCGTCGGAATTTGCTCGAAGTCGGTGGTACATTGCTCAAGTGCAACGTGCATTACGCACAGCACACAATAATATCAGATATATGGGAAACAGAAACTATGCCAGATAATTGGAAAATTGGAATAATAATCTCCATTTATAAGAAAGGGGACAGAACAGCATGTGAAAACTATAGAGGTATATCACTTCTAAGCACAGCTTATAAGATCTTCATAAGTATATTAAACGAAAGGATACAGAAGTGTGCAGAAGGCATACTAGGGGAATATCAGTGTGGCTTTCGACCAGACAGAGGAACAACTGGTCAGTGAATATGATATAGAACTGCATTTCTTATTCATCGATTTCAAATAAGCCTTTGACAGCATAAATCGGCAAGAACTATACAGAGTACTGAAAGAAGTTGGTATATGTGCTAAACTAATAAGACTAATCAGAATGACAATAACAGAGACAAGTGCTAAAGTAAAGGTCCTTAGCAGAACAAGTGAAAGCTTTGACTTTAATAAAGGCTTGAAGCTAGGTGATAGTCTCTTCACTGCCCTATTCAATATAGCCGTGCGTAGTGTAGTAAATAAAATCAACAAAAGAGGTGCCATATTTATGAAAACTAGCCAGATATGTGAATACGCTGATGACATTGCTATAGTAGGAAGAAATACCAATACACTCCTAGAAACATACCGGGCAATGGAAGCAGAAGCCTTAAAAGTTGGCCTCATATTAAATGAAAACAAAACAAAATATATGATAATGTCACAATCTGAGGCCAGAAGAATCCATAAAAACGTAAACATCAAAGGGAAACGCTTAAAAGGAGTGTCCTCTTTTAACTATTTGGGAGCCCTAATAACAAATGATAATAGTATTGGAAAGGCTAAAAGGGAAAGAATACAAGCAGGAAACAGAGCTTACTTTGCAAATATGCAACTTTTCAAAAATAGCCTTGTCATAAGAAAAACTAAACTGCTAATATATAATTCCCTAGTCCACCCAGTTATCACATATGTGTCAGAGGTATGGACGTTGACAGAACATGATAAAAATGCACTAAGAACCATTGAGCGCAAAACACAACGCAAAATCTATGGGCCGATAAGGGAGGAAGAAGGCTGGAGAATACGCTGTTGTTGTTGTGGTCTTCAGTCCTGAGACTGGTTTGATGCAGCTCTCCATGCTACTCTATCCTGTGCAAGCTGCTTCATCTCTCAGTACCTACTGCAACCTACATCCTTCTGAATCTGCTTAGTGTATTCATCTCTTGGTCTCCCCCTACGATTTTTACCCTCCACGCTGCCCTCCAATACTAAATTGGTGATCCCTTGATGCCTCAGAACATGTCCTACCAACCGATCCCTTCTTCTGGTCAAGTTGTGCCACAAACTTCTCTTCTCCCCAATCCTATTCAATACTTCCTCATTAGTTATGTGATCTACCCATCTAATCTTCAGCATTCTTCTGTAGCACCACATTTCGAAAGATTCTATTCTCTTCTTGTCCAAACTATTTACCGTCCATGTTTCACTTCCATACAAGGCTACACTCCATACAAATACTTTCAGAAATGACTTCCTGACACTTAAATCTATACTCGATGTTAACAAATTTCTCTTCTTCAGAAACGCTTTCCTTGCCATTGCCAGTCTACATTTTATATCCTCTCTACTTCGACCATCATCAGTTATTTTGCTCCCCAAATAGCAAAACTCCTTTACTACTTTAAGTGTCTCATTTCCTAATCTAATACCCTCAACATCACCCGACTTAATTCGACTACATTCCATTATCCTCGTTTTGCTTTTGTTGATGTTCATCTTATATCCTCCCTTCACGACACCATCCATTCCATTCAACTGCTCTTCCAAGTCCTTTGCTGTCTCTGACAGAATTACAATGTCATCGGCGAACCTCAAAGTTTTATTTCTTCTCCATGGATTTTAATACCTACTCCGAATTTTTCTTTTGTTTCCTTTACTGCTTGCTCAATATACAGATTGAATAACATCGGGGATAGGCTACAACCCTGTCTTACTCCCTTCCCAACCACTGCTTCCCTTTCATGTCCCTCGACTCTTATAACTGCCATCTGGTTTCTGTACAAATTGTAAATAGCCTTTCGCTCCCTGTATTTTACCCCTGCCACCTTTAGAATTTGAAAGAGAGTATTCCAATCAACATTGTCAAAAGCTTTCTCTAAGTCTACAAATGCTAGAAACGTAGGTTTGCCTTTCCTTAATCTTTCTTCTAAGATAAGTCTTAAGGTCAGTATTGCCTCACGTGTTCCAGTATTTTTACGGAATCCAAACTGATCTTCCCCGAGGTCGGCTTCTACTAGTTTTTCCATTCGTCTGTAAACAATTCGTGTTAGTATTTTGCAGCTGTGGCTTATTAAACTGATTGTTCGGTAATTTTCACATCTGTCAACACCTGCTTTCTTTGGGATTGGAATTATTATATTCTTCTTGAAGTCTGAGGGTATTTCGCCTGTCTCGTACATCTTGCTCACCAGATGGTAGAGTTTTCTCAGGACTGGCTCTCCCAAGGCCGTCAGTAGTTCCAATGGAATGTTGTCTACTCCGGGGGCCTTGTTTCGACTCAGGTCTTTCGGTGCTCTGTCAAACTCTTCACGCAGTATCGTATCTCCCATTTCATCTTCATCTACATCCTCTTCCATTTCCACAATATTGTCCTAAAGTACATCGCCCTTGTATAGACCCTCTATATACTCCTTCCACCTTTCTGCTTTCCCTTCTTTGCTTAGGACTGGGTTTCCATCTGAGCTCTTGATGTTCATACGAGTGGTTCTCTTATCTCCAAAGGTCTCTTTACTTTTCCTGTAGGCAGTATCGATCTTACCTCTAGTGAGATAAGCCTCTACATCCTTACATTTGTCCTCTAGCCATCTCTGCTTAGCCATTTTGCACTTCCTGTCGATCTCATTTTTGAGACGTTTGTATTCCTTTTTGCCTGCTTCATTTACTGCATTTTTATATTTTCTCCTTTCATCAATTAAATTCAATATTTCTTCTGTTACCCAAGGATTTCTACTAGCCCTCGTCTTTTTACCTACTTGATCCTCTGCTGCCTTCACTACTCCATCCCTCAAAGCTACCCATTCTTCTTCTACTGTATTTCTTTCCCCCATTCCTGTCAATTGTTCCCTTATGCTCTCCCTGAAACTCTGTACAACCTCTGGTTCTTTCAGTTTATCCAGGTCCCATCTCCTTAAATTCCCACCTTTTTGCAGTTTCTTCAGTTTTAATCTACAGGTCATAACCAATAGATTGTGGTCAGAGTCCACATCTGCCCCTGGAAATGTCTTACAATTTAAAACCTGGTTCCTAAATCTCTGTCTTACCATTATATAATCTATCTGATACCTTTTAGTATCTCCAGGGTTCTTCCATGTATACAACCTTCTATCATGATTCTTAAACCATACGCTACGCTACATACGCTACAATGCCGAATTACAAGAGTTAATACAAGGCAGGGACGTAATAAAGCCGGCCGCGGTGGTCTAGCGGTTCTAGGCGCTCAGTCCGGAACCGCGCGGCTGCTACGGTCGCAGGTTCGAATCCTGCCTCGGGCATGGATGTGTGTGATGTCCTTAGGTTAGTTAGGTTTAAGTAGTTCTAAATTCTAGGGGACTGATGACCACTGATGTTAAGTCCCATAGTGCTCAGAGCCATTTGAACCATTTTTTGACATAGTAAAATTTGTCAAATCACAGCGAATACGATGGATAGGACACTTGAAGAGAATGGCAGAAGACAGAATTCCAAAGAAAATGATGAAAAGCGTGATCCATTCAGCTAGGCGAAAAGGGAGACCTAGAAGAAGATGGATCGACGAGGTAATAATGGATATCACCAGTAGGGAGTCCGGAGGTGGAAAAGAGCAGCAAATAACCGAGAAGTGTGGAGGAAGATTGTTGAAGAAGGCTTACCAAGGGCTGTAGCGCTACTGAAGAAGAGAAGAACGCGCATTCCGAAGTCTATTCAGCAAGAAGCCACCTCTTCACAAGCAAATTTACGACTGGCATACAATAGTTTGGGAAGTTGGTCGTACCTGCAAAGGGTAAAGCAATGGTCGTCCGCGCATGCCTTATGGAGAAATCGATCGTATCCGAGATGCGCTCGTACGGAGTCCTCGGAGGTCCACAAGACGGGCAGGCAAGGGACTTCAACTTCTCCAACAATGATGTGGCGTGTTTTGAAACGACTTCTGCAAGTGAAGCCTTACAAGTTGCAGTTACTGCAGCAACTGCGCCCCGACGACTGTAATAATTCTGGGTTTCAGTTCTCCAGGATATGGTAGAAGACACATTTTTCTGAAGGACTCATCTTTTCGAATGAATCGACTTTTCATCTATTGGATAAAGGAAATTGGCATAATGTAAGAATTTGGGGGTGACGAAATCGTCATCGAACATGAAAGAGGCTCACAGAAATTGGACCTTTCCTCTTTACGGAGGAAACAGTGACAGGAATGTCATACCTGGACGTGCTGCAAAATTGGTTGTTTCCTCAGCTTATACCTGGACATACTGTAAAATTGTTGTCAATGTCAATTAAATTCACCAACAGCGGAGTAACTTAAGATGTTATTTTATTTCATTTTGAAGACTACCAGTTTCAGTATTTCATAATTCCGTCTTCAGGCGCCTATGCAGCTCTCCAAGCGAACTAAAATGTGATATATGGCCATAAATCACTGGATGCCGTGAATTCAATCGTTTCACTGGTGCTTCAATCGAAGACTTGATGGCAACTGAATGAAGCACTAGTGAAACGACTGAATTCATGACATCCGGTGATTTATGGCTGTATATCACATTTTCGTTCGCTTGGAGAGGTGCTCATGGGGCCTGAAGATGGCATAATGAAATGCTGAAACTAGTAACCTTCAAAATAAAATAAAATAACATTTTAAGTTACTCCGCTGTTGGTGAATTTCATTGACATTGTCAATTACTTAACCAGCCGATGTCCCCTGTCCATAATGGATCAACAGAGACTGCTGCGAAATTGGTTGTTTGCTGAGCTTCTCTAAGATTTCATTTTTATGCATGACGGAGCGCCGCCACACTTTCACCTTGAACTGCAGCGTTATCTTGACAACAACACCCCATAGTGTTGGATTGGAAGAGGTGGACAACAAGATCTTATTCATTGTTTTGACCTCCCTGGTCACCACAGCTCACACCTTGCTATTTTTTTTCCGTGGGGGTGCATAGAAGGCAGTCTTTGTCTAGCCTATGGCAGCTGTACATCAAGACCTAAGAAAGCTAATTGTTAAAGCTGTCGCTTCGATGAACGGGGAGTTCTATGTTTCTCGAGCAACGCATGGTATCTGTGTTGAGTGGATGGGATAGTGTCTCCGTGAACATAAAACTTTGAACTATCTATCCAGTGACATGCGCAATATGTTTCTATCTTTTCTAGTTTGTCTGTAATAAACAATAAAATTCTGTTTTTTTCTTTTTGAATCACGCTGTACCTTATTATCTGCTAGTATACGAAACGCTGTCCAACACAAATAGGTAGTCTCCCCATCATTTCAAAAAATCAAAACCTAAAAACTATTACGGACAGAAAGTCGTGGTTTGCTGTAAAACGCTTAACATCTCTCAAAGGTTTCTTCCCCTTTGTCCTATGTTGCAGACTGCACTTGAAGTACATCTAAATGGCGTCAGACCGGGAGAGTGTGAAGTGTCTTATCTGGTATGCACAACTGAAATTTATGACAGCGGTACTGCGCAATTATCTACGGCCGAATAGGAGGGCACCACCGGCAATAAAACAAGTACAATGAGGTGGTTCAAAAACTTTCCTCGAAGTGGAAGTCCCCCAGTATCTCCAACATGTGCTGACGGAGTGCAAGCTGCATTTCAACGCCGCTCCTAGAAGTCAGTTCGTCTTGTATCACGCGAACTGCAGAAAGTAAGATCAACTGTCTGTAAAGTGTCACGTAGGCGGTTACTCCTTTTTGCGTTCAAAGTGCAAGTGGTCCAAGAATTGCAGCCAAACGATCGTCTTGTGTGACATGCATTCACGATCCACGCTCTCCTGAATAGATGCTGACAATGATTGTCTGAAAAGTGTCTGTTATCAGATGAAGAAACGTTCCACATTAAGGGGCGCCGACTTATAAAAAATATTGGGGGGGGGGGGGGGGCATACTGGGGGCCTTGTCCCGGGAAATTTTCTAAATTTTAGATGAAAAATAGTGAGTTTTAAAGTTTTTAAAGCATTTTAGAGTCATATGATCAACGTTAGAACCCCGAAAACTGGACTCTCGATAACTCGACACTCCGGGAAACTCGACGATCCTGACACATTTTTTTTGCTTTGAAAAAAAAAAAAAAACCATAAACACGCTTGGCATTTTCGTAGAAAGCTAATTTAATTTACAGTAATAGTCATGTTTATGACTATGCTATTACAGAACAGTGAATATATAGCTCTGAAAAGACTGAAATTATGTTTAAATAAATCATAAACTACCATAAAACGAATAAAACATAAAATATTGCTGTCGCACAGTAATAGCACTTTGATTAATAAGTGAAATAGCTAATTTAAGCTTTCTTTGAATAACGTTCAGAGCTCATTAAATAAAAACAATATCTCAAAGTTAATACTTTAATACAGTTAATAAAGTTAATATAGTATGCCTAATACTTTCAGTCAAAAAGTATGTAAATAGCGGTTTTTAATTGGGTCTTGCACCCTAAAAACAATATTTGAAAATAACTAATACAGTACTATAGTAATATAGTAATGCAGTACTAAGCTAGTATTAATATTTCGAAACTGAAAATTTAACATCATGTATGTATTTAATATTCTATTTTATAAAGATTTTTAATATTGCTCTAAATGCTATTATTAGGGCTATAGTGTCTTTAGAACGATGCAAATGTCGACCGTCTGACTGGATTACTGAATATGAAGTCGTCGATAACTGGTTTGATATCCAATTCATCCAAAACATCTCGGTGGGCATGAAGAACATCCAAGTTGTTCAATCGCTTCTGTCCCGTTGTTGATCGGAGATATGACTCCAGACGTCTAAGGGCGCTAAATGACCGTTCTGCTGTTGCTGTCGTGACTGGAACTACTTGGAGAAGCTTAATGCACTTCACTACTTCACATAACTTTTCTCCAACCGCAGGCTCTTGTGTAAAGTACTTTATTACGTCACGCATGTTTTTAAGACCAACTGTTTTTTTATTAGCGATATCGGCTAACGTATTCAAGGGTAAGCGCAGTCTTTCGATGTGTAGGTCATTTTTGAAAAACTCAATTTGTTTTTCCAAATTTGTTTCACCTCTGTTTACTAAAAGCAAGCACTCCTGTTCAACTGCAGTGACCGGTGTGAGTCCAGTTGAAGCAAACCGCTCAGTAATGCAAAATTGCTCCGTTTCACAAACTTCAGTGTAAATAGCTTTGTAGTATTCCTTTGGAGTTTTGAAAGTGTGCGGTGAACTGGCTTCGCTGTTTTCATACTCCTTTGGTGTACTTCGATTCCGAGGAAGCGAAGGATCATCAACTTGTGAAGGTTATTCTTTTAAACACAATTCACGAAAGTGTTCAAAACTATCACGCCTTCCATTCAATATACAAATCAGGCCCTCATATATTTTTTTCCAGATCAGCAACACCTAGATGAAGGCATTGAATTTTTTCATTGACGTCCTCTACTGGGTTCATTGCATGGCAATAAAGACGTAAAAAGAAATAAGGCTTGAATTGTAACATTGATTCAAGGTGACCTGCACATTTGTAACCTGCTCATGTTTTGTCCTCTTCAGAAAATCTTTCAAAAAACTTTAGAAGTTGTTCAAAGTTTTTCAATATTTTCAAGATACTAGAAGCTCACATAGTCCACCGAGTCGAGCAATGACAAACCAAGACGAGCAATAACTTCTTTTGAAATACTATACAGAGTTTGTGATTCAGTGTTTGGGGTCTCGTATAAGCCAATAAAGTCTTCAATGATGATTAAGGAATCATCTACAGTACGAATACAGAATGACGCTTGTTCGTGAATCGAAGCATCACTTGTTTCGTCAACCATAACAGAAAAATGTTTAGTTTTCTTGATTGAAGCCACTACCTTTCGCAACACAGACTTTCCTAGTAGATCAATGATGTCGTTTTGAATATCGCGGGACGTCCACTTATACCCCGAACGTCCTAACCAATCTTTAAACTCAAGTATGTCATTCTTTCGGAGTTCCAACAACTGAAAAAAATTGAGTTTGCGTCTTCGTGCCCTCTAATTGATATTCCTTGTCGGCATAGAAATTGCATGGTAGTAAAAATTGTCTCAAGAGCTAAACGGCCTTTCATCAAATCACTATCTAACTGTTCATTCAATTGGAAGGCCACACTTTGGTTAGTGGTAGAATTTAGTTTCAGAACACCTTCTTTATGCGTAAACGTATTTTCATGAAGACGGAATTTTTACAGAGCCTTTTTCCAGTTAGAAAACCCTACAGAAGTAAATGCATCTTTTTTTTTTTTTTTTGAAGAAAATTGTAATAGATTTTTAGCATCTGCCTCTTTGCAGGTTTGCAAAAAACTTTTTCTGTAGATGCTTCATATTCTGGCCATGTATATTTGATCAACCAAGACTTCTGAAATGATCTTCCCTCACCCGATTCTCCAGGTTTCGGCTGTGAACATTTCCCGCCTGAAGACGACGAATCAATTGGTGACACAATAATTTTTGGAGGCTGACTTTCAGCATTATCAACTTCCAAGCACGTCTTTTTGGTAACAAATTTATGCATTGCAAACTTAATTCACAATACACTAAAGAGACTAAAGTAAACGAGTAAAATATAGTCATATAAAATAGTCCTCTAGACACTAAATTCGGAACACTATGCCGGCCGGAGTGGCCGAGCGGTTCTAGGCTCCTCAGTCTGGAACCGTGAGACCGCTACGGTCGCAGGTTCGAATCCTGCCTCGTGCATGGATGTGTGTGATGTCCTTAGGTTAGTTAGGTTTAAGTAGTTCTAAGTTCTAGGGGACTGATGACCTCAGCTGTTAAGTCCCATAGTGCTCAGAGCCATTTGAACCACACTGAATGACTGCGACAGCAGGGTGGACTTTATGTAGCCACGGCGTCGTTATGTCTCGAAGTGTCAAAGCGACGCGAGGCGGATGGTTCCAGGCACTTCTGCTTCAGTTCTTTTGATGTCGCCGCGGCCGCAGCGCTGTCCCGCCGGCGCCAGACTTTACCCGAAGGTTCGCGCACCGGGACAAATTCTAAGTGTGCCCGCAGCACCGTAACACTATCATGATTCACACCACTCGTTTTCAGTTGACCTGCTTACTACCATAATAATTATTTGTTTCAACTCATTACTGAATGTATTTTAAAAGGAAAATATCGTCAAACAAGGAAAATAAAAAATTCCAACATGATTTTGTGATTTTACAAAGCATAATATAACTAATAATTTTGTTAAGTTATTGGGGGGCTCCGCCTTTCCCCCTCCCCCACAAACGAATTTTTGAGGGTGCTCTGGTCCCCTCAGGCCCCATGGAGTCGGCGCCTGTGTCCACATTTGTGGACATGTGAATCGCAACAACACTAGGATTGGAGGCTCCGAAAAGCAACACATCACACTTCAACATACCAGTGATAGTGCTAAGTGTAGTGTTTGGTGTGACCTCATGTACGATATGGTGAGATGTCCTCTTTTTCCTCGCAGAGAAAACCATAGCGGGAAATATTTGCCTGGAGACACTCAAACAGTTGCTGCCACCAGTCTGCCACACATTGGAGAAGTGCAGCTGTACATCATCTTCCAGCTCGATGATGGGCCCTTGCATTGGAATACATTGGAATTCGAATGTGGGTGATGTAATGAATGACTCATTTCTGGAGATTTTTACCAAAGAAAAATCACCAAACAGCCGTATGTCTTCAGAAGTTGGTATTTTTATCTACACGGCCAGTTTCAGCATCTCATTAATGCCACCTTCAGGCCTCTATGCACTCTATGAATAGAGAATCAGATACATCGATGCATCCATAACTGGAGCCATCATTACCTGGATCCAAGAATTTTTGTGGAGTCTGTACTTCAAAGACTTGACTTGAGTTGTTGTTAAGTCTTCGAAGTATATACTACACAAAAAATTCACGGAATCTAGGTACTGATGGCTTCGGATATTCACGCATCGATGTATCTGATAGTCAACACATTGAGTGCACAGGGCCCTGAAGGTGGCATAAATGAGGTGCGGAAACTGGTGGCATAAATAAAATAACAACTTATGAAAACATTGGTTGTCTGGCGATTTTTCTTTGGTAAATATGACCGGCCGATCTCCCTTATCCGCGATTGATCAGGAGACATTCCCGGAGAAGTGGATAGGTCATGATGGCCCCATGGCGTGACCTCTGCACCCTCCCGATGTCACGCCATTAAATTCTTTTTTTTAGAATTACGTCACGGATTGAATGTACACAACATTAGTCTATGACATTTCTATCCTTCGCTCACGAAACAGTGAAGCAGTATGAACAGTTGATGCTGTAACGCTGATTCATTCTTGGACAGAACTCTAAAATCAACTTGTTCTACGAGCGACGAGTGGTGCAAAAAGTGAAATTCTGGCATAACAGAAAAAAAAAACCTTTGAGAACTGCTAAACGTCTCATAGCAAAACTCGATGCTCCCTCTAATGCTCTGCAAGTTATGATTCTTTTTAAATGATAGCAGGTCTTTATGGACACTGAATAAGAAATTATGTCCCCCACCACCTCAGTGCCTGAGCGGTTAGCGTGTCTCACAGTCATGAAACAAACTTCATTTCCTGGTGGTCAATGATTTTCCCCTTGGTGGTAGGATTCAGGCACGTTAGGTCAATTGATGGGCTCCTTGAATGAGAAGGAGCGGCTGCAAGGTCTGGAAATCTGACAACTGCCAGACAAGACCGCTGACCCCATGCTCCTCTATACAGCGTCCAAATAAGGCCGTGTGGTAAGGATGACAAGGCGGTCTTGCGGAATCGTGTGATACTCTGCTCCTGATCGCGAGATTAATACAAAAAATTACAATTTTGGGTATAGAAGAGTTGAAAACAGATGAGTCGCCAGATCCGAATGAAATCCCGGTTTGGTTTTACAAACAGTACGCTACCTCACTGCCCCTTATTTAGCGTGGATTTATCGCAAATATCTTGGTCAGCCCAAAGTTCCAAGTGACTGGAAAAAAGCACAGGTGACTCCTGTGTATATGAAGTGTAAAAAAATGGACCTGAGAAATTACAGGCCAATAACCCTAACATCGGTTTGCTTCAGAATTCTTGAACATATTCACAGTTGGAATATAATAAATTTTCTTCAGACAGAGATGCTTATGTCCACGAAACAGCACGGTTTTAGAGATCATCTGCCCTTTTCTCACATGCGAACTATAGATGAAAAGCAACAAGCACATTCCATACCTCTAGATTTGTGGAACGCATTTGACACTGTGCCCCTTGCCCTTTCCCCCACTGCAGCATACGGAATAGGTTCCCAGATATGTGAGTGATTTAGGATACTGCTATTGGTTATTTAATTAAAAATATTCTTTATTTATTTATTATTATAAATAAATATCCTTTATGTGTGCTTTTATTTTAATTATTGGATTTAGTTGGATTAGTTTAGTTCCTTATTTCCTCTTACTTTTATTCTTCTGAAAACCTGGAAAATATAAATATTTCGTTCTAATTACCACAGGAGAGCAAGAGATGTTTTCCGCAGCGGCGATCTCGCAGAAATTCCTCGTCGTTATCTGCTCCACCTCAAATCTCTAATACCTTTACTTGCTACGCAGATCGTTCGGCGCAGTTGTGTGCTATGTTGTTTGATGATTCTGGATGATAGGTCCAAACAATTTAGCAAGTTGAAGTTCATTAATTCGGAGATAATCTCTCGACGAATTGTGACCGTGGAAAATGCAGGTTCGCATTGTCGTTCCAAACTTCACCTCCGAGCGATTTACGTCTCGCAATAATTGTACGGTGATAATTAACTAATTTTGCTATGGAGATATACACAGCTTGAATACTTGATGTTAGTTATTGGATTTTATTTTGTGCAAAAAAACTATTTTGGACATTTACTAAATACCGTAATGGCGTCTCACAACAATACAATCTCTCTCCTCCTCTCATACGTCCGATCTCTCCTCAATTTCCGTCACCAAGAGACTATAAAACAAATCTTTGGTTCGGTAAGACACAGAGACGCGTTCGTAGCACTGAACGTCCGATTCTCGCAGTCAGCATATGCCGTTTACCACAACATCAACTCGTCGCACCCCACTTAATATTGCATGCGTTGGTACACCGAAGTGATTTGATGATATCATAAGAAACCAAAACCCAATATGCCGTCATCGACGGCGAGTGTTCATCAGAGAAAGGCTATCGTCAGGAGTGTCCCAGGGAAGTGTGGTAGCACCACTGTTATTTGCTGTTAACATAAATGATCTGGCGGACTGCATGGGCAGCAGTCTGCAGTTGTTTGCTGATGATGCTGTGGTCTGCGGCAAGAGGTCGAAGTTAAGTGACAATAGCAGGGTGTAAGATGAATTAGACAAAATTTCTAGGTGATATGTTGAATGGCACCCAGTTCTAAATGCTGAAAAATGTAAGTTAATGCGGTTGAGTAGGAAACTGTGGTAGCGAAGACAAATGGTCGATTCGGTATATTGGGACAATTCTTGGAAAGTGTGGTTCATCTGCAGAGGAGACCACAGACAGGACGCTGGTGCGACCTATTCTTGAGTAGTGCTCGCGTTTTTGGAATCCGTAACAGGTCAGATTAAAGGAAGGCACCGAAGCAATTCGAAGGCGACATGCTAGATTTGTCACCGGTAGGTTCGAACAACACCCAAGTGTTACAGAGATGCTTCGGTTACTTAAATGGGAATCCTTAGAGAGAAGGCAACGTTCTTTTCGAGGAACAATATTGAGAAGATTTAGAGAACCAGTATTTGAAGCTGGCTGTTGAACGATTCTACTGTCGCCAACATAAGTTCCGCTTAAAGATCACAAAAATAAGATACGAGAAAGTAGGGCTCATACTGAGACATATAGAAAGACGTTTTTCCTTCGATCTATTTGCGAGTGTCTTTCGTCACACACCGTATGGTGGCTTGCGGATTATGTACATAGATGTAGACGTAGATATAGATGTGGATGTGCATTACTGGCGTGTGTACCACGTTTAAAACACATCAGAAAATGCTAGTTACCACCAATTTGATAATAAATTGCCATATTCATTACAGACCAAGTTGAACCATTGTTGCATTTCTGAACATAATCTGATTGTGATAATGTGGTTGTGGCCTCAGTGACTTTTCGACCTAGCTTCCGTTAGCAGTATGGCAGCACTCACCCCTCGTACAAAATACACTGCTGGCCACCAGAATTGCAACACCATGAACGCGGCATGCAACAAGCCGCAAACTGGCATCAATTGCAGTATAAAAGCTTGGATATGCAAATCATTAGCTTTCCAGCTGTTATGTACATAGTTCCGCATAGTCAGCGCGTACACGACTTTCCCACTAGAGCGCGCCCCACTAAGCACAACAGCACAGGCGCAGCGCTTGTCCGCCTCCGCACTACGAGATGGCGCTGCCATAGAGACGGACCAAATTCTGCTTCCGCCGATCCGCGTATTAATATGTAACGCAGCCAATGAGATTGCTGCTAACGTAGAACCTTTTCTCCCCGTGGATCACACTTGTGCAGTGATGCATGAATGCGCGAGGTATTATGACGAGTGTACAGACCTCCGATTAGCCAGTCTGCATTTGTCCGCACCAGTCTGTACCAGTCTGCATTAGTCTGTACCAGTCTGTACGAGTTCTACATTTGTCTGTACCAGTCTATAGTCAAGTTTCAGTCTGCGACTAATAAGATTACCATATTCCTGTACATAGCCATAAAGATAAATGTATATACACTTTTGTGAAGTATCAGAGGTATATGTGAGAATAAGATTAACGTACCAATACCAAAGGAACTTCAGATTGTCTACATGTACATCTACATGATTACTCTGCAATTCACATTTAAGTGCTTGGCAGAGGGTTCATTGAACCACAATCATACTATCTCTCTACCATTCCATTCCGAACAGTGCGCGGGAAAAACTAACACCTAAACCTTTCTGTTCGAGCTCTGATTTCTCTTATTTTATTTTGATGATCGTTCCTACCTATGTAGGTTGGGCTCAACAAAATATTTTCGCATTCGGAAGAGAAGGTTGATGACTGAAATTTCGTAAATAGATCTCGCCGCGACGAAAAACGTCTTTGCTTTAATGACTTCCATCCCAACTCGCGTATCATATCTGCCACACTCTCTCCCCTATTACGTGATAATACAAAACGAGCTGCCCTTTTTGGCACCCTTTCAATGTCCTCCGTCAATCCCACTTGGTAAGGATCCCACACCGCGCAGCAATATTCTAACAGAGGACGAACGGGTGTAGTGTAAGCTGTCTCTCTAGTGGACTTGTTGCATCTTCTAAGTGTCCTGCCAATGAAATGCAACCTTTAGCTCGCCTTCCCCACAATATTATCTATGTGGTCTTTCCAACTGAAGTTGTTCGTAATTTTAACACCCAGGTACTAAGTTGAATTGACAGCCTTGAGAATTGTACTATTTATCGAGTAATCGAATTCCAACGGATTTCTTTTGGAACTCATGTGGATCACCTCACAATTTTCGTTATTTAGCGTCAACTGCCACTTGCCACACCATACAGCAATCTTTTCTAAATCGCTTTGCAACTGACACTGGTCTTTGGATGACCTTACTAGACGGTTAATTTACAGCATCATCTGCGAACATCCTAAGAGAACTGCTCAGATTGTCACCCAGGTCATTTATATAGATCAGAAACAGCAGAGGCTCCAGGACGCTTCCCTGGGGAACACCTGATATCACTTTAGTTTTACTCGATGATTTGCCGTCTATTACTACGAATTACGACCTTCCTGACAGGAAATCACGAATCCAGTCGCACAACTGAGACGATACCCTGTAGGCCCGCAGCTTGATTAGAAGTCGCTTGTGAGGAACGGTGTCAAAAGCTTTCCGGAAATCTAGAAATACGGAATCAACTTGAGATCCCCTGTCGATAGCGGCCTTTACTTCGTGCGAATAAAGAGCTAGCTGCGTTGCACAAGAACGATGTTTTCTGAAGCCATACTGATTAGTATCAATAGATCGTTCCCTTCGAGGTGATTCATAATGTTTGAATACAGTATATGCTCCAAAACCCTACTGCAAACCGACGTCAATGATATAGGTCTGTAGTTCGATGGAGTACTCTTACTACCCTTCTTAAACACTGGTGCGACCTGCGCAATTTTCCAATCTGTAGGTACAGATCTATCGGTGAGCGAGCGGTTGTATATGATTGCTAAGTAGGGAGCTATTGTATCAGCGTAATCTGAAAGTAACCTAATCGGTATACAATCTGGACCTGAAGACTTGTCCGTAGAAAGCGATTTGAGTTGCTTCGCAACTCCTAAGGTATCTACTTCTAAGAAACTCATGCTAGCAGCTGTTCGTGTTTCAAATTCTGGAATATTCCATTCGTTTTCCCTGGTGAAGGAATTTCGGAAAACTGCGTTCAAAAAATCCGCTAAGCGGCACAGTCGTCGGTAACAGTACCATCGGCACTGCGCAGCGAAGGTATTGACTGCGTCTTGCCGCTTGTGTACTTTACATACGACCAGAATTTCTTCGGATTTTCTACCAAATTTCGAGATAATGTTTCGTTGTGGAACCTATCAATTGTAAATAGCATCTAGAACTAAGTTAAGTAATTTTTATGCTTGTTGTTATGTTAATAAATGTGTGTGGAAATTAATCAAGTTCTATTTAAAGTTGGTCACCGTCAATCTGCTACTCTAGGCGTGCAAGTGGCATTTCTATCGTCTGACCTAACGGCAGAAGATAAACACGCCACGATAAGACCACGAGACATATTGCTGACACTCGCCTACTTCGTTAGAGCGATAGGTCAAATAATCCGATGGTGTGTGTACGGAAGGTCTTACAGTACGCGCACCACACCAGCTTTCCGCTCAAGGTGGGGGTAACGCCATATACTAAAGCCTGGAAAATGTGCGGCTCCGCTGACAGTGTCGCCGCGTGTGTTGCAGATGGGCCAGGCGGCGCCGGAACGCAAAGCGGGCGGCAAGCGCGCGCGCTGCTGGCTGTGGCTGGCGCTCGCGTTCACCGCCGCGCTGCTCTACCTGGCCAGCGTCGCGCCCACCGCCTACCACCGACACATCCTGCCAGGTCAGTCACACCACCACCAGCCTCACACGGTGATGGTACGAAGATCCGATGGTTCGGTGCTTACATTGTTTGCTGGTAACATGGTTACATGGTTCGGTAGTAACATGGTTCTGTGGTTCAGCACTAACATGGTTATATAGTTTGGTGGTAACGTATTTATATGATTTGGTGGTGACATACACTACTAGCCATTAAAATTGCAACACCAAGAAGAAATGCAGGTGGTAAACAGGTATTCATTGGACAAATATATTATACTAGAACTGACTTGTGAATACATTTTCACGCAATTTGGGTGCATAGATCCTGAGAAATCAGTACCCAGAGCAACCACTTCTGGCCGTAATAACGGCTTTGATACGCCTGGGCATAGAGTCAAACAGAGCTTGGATGGCGTGTACAGGTACAGCTGCCCATGCAGCTTCAACACGATACCACAGTTCATCAAGAGTAGTGACTGGCGTATTGTGACGAGCCAGTTGCTCGGCCACCATTGACCAGACGTTTTCAATTGCTGAGAGATCTGGAGAATGTGCTGGTCAGGGCAGCAGTCGAACATTTTCTGTTTCCAGAAAGGCCGGTACAGGACCTGCAACATGCGGTCGTGTATTATCCTGCTGAAATGTAGGGTTTCGCAGGGATCAGATGAAGGGTAGAGCCACGGGTCGTAACACATCTGAAATGTAACGTCCGCTGTTCAAAGTGCCGTCAATTCGAACAAGAGGTGACCGAGACGTGTAACCAATGGCACCCCATACCATCACGCCGGGTGATACGCCAGTATGGCGGCGACGAATACACACTTCCAATGTGCGTTCACCGCGATGTCACCAAAAACGGATGCGACCATCATGATGCTGTAAACAGAACTTGGATTCATCCGAAAAAAAATGACGTTTTGCCATTCGTGCACCCAGGTTCGTCGTTGAGTACACCATCGCAGGCGCTCCTGTCTGTGATGCAGTGTCAAGGGTAACCGCAGCCATGGTCTCCGAGCTGATAGTCCATGCTGCTGCAAACATCGTCGAAATGTTCGTGCAGATGGTTGTTGTCTTCTGTTAACTCAGGAATCGAGACGTGGCTGCACGATCCGTTACAGCCATGCGGATAAGACGCCTGCCATCTCGACTGCTAGTGATACGAGGCCGTTGGGATCCAGCACGGCGTTCCGTATTACCCTTCTGAACCCACCGATTCCATATTCTGCTAGAAGTCATTGGATCTCGACCAACGCGAGCAGCAATGTCGCGATACGATAAACCGCAATATTGATAGGCTACAATCCGACCTTTATCAAAGTCGGAAACGTGATGGTACGCATTTCTCCTCCTTACACGAGGCATCACAACGACGTTTCACCAGGCAACGCCGGTCAGCTGCTGTTTGTGTATGAGAAATCGGTTGTAAACTTTCTTCATGTCAGCACGTTGTAGGTGTCGCATCCGGCGCCAACCTTGTGTGAATGCTCTGAAAAGCTAATCATTTGCATATCACAGCATCTTCTTCCTGTCGGTTAAATTTCGCGTCTTTGGTACATCATCTTCGTGGTGTAGCAATTTTAATGGCCAGTAGTGTAGTTAGACGGTTTGGTGGTTGGTGTCCCTATACATCGTCTCATGGTTGCGGCTCGATCTCACCATAATGTTGCAAGTGCAGGCTGAAGTGACTGCAGAATCAGTCTTTGGCGAAAACACTGGCCCTCGCCAGAGTACATGCGGATCAGCCTGAAATTTTTGTGAGTCCCCAATGCATTAGCTCAGGCGGTGCGGCAGGCCAGCCGAGTCGACGTCACCTCTCAGTTTGAAAGTCTGGCAGTGGAGGCTCTCAAAGATTGAGTGATTTCTGATGGAATGTTAATAAAAGGAAAGCTCGCATTTCTGTGTTTTGCATCTCTTACTAAGTTCAGATTGGCTGGGCTCCAGATCTTCCGGGCGCCAACCAATAAAAATGCTAATCTCTTCCTCTATATTGTTAACCAATAATGTTCATCTTACCATCCTCCGCAGAAAAAAGTCGCTTCACTCTCTCTTTGGCCAGTGAAGTGGTCTTCATCATCAACAAGCTGTTTCTCTCCAGCCCGTAATTTATTTGCCGTGTCCAGTGCTGGCAGTTCTTGTATTGTGTAAACATTTGTGTTTTTGCAGAGTCAGTATTTCCAGCGGTTTCTTACGCTTTCAACACCTAAACTGTGGGACCCCAGTCTGTCTTCGAGATGTCCTCTGGCGTCCTTTGCTTTCTTGAGAAAGAATCAGTATTCTATATTTGAGTACTATATTGCCTTCTGCTGAAACGCGAACCTCCTCGCTCTACGCCTAGGTTGTAAAATGTTTCGCCAGCAGCGTGCGCAACCAGAGATCATATCTTCGTTCGTTGAGATGAAAGGTTGACTCCCGGCACGGCACGCTTCTCCCTCGGCGCCGGCCGGAGTGGCCAAGCGGTTCTAGGCGCTTCAGTCTGGAACCGCGCTGCTGCTACGGTCGCAAGTTCGAATCCTGCCTCGAGCATGGATGTGTGTGGTGCCCTTAGGTTAGTTAGGTTTAAGTAGTTCTAAGTTTTAGGGGACTGATGACCAAACATGTTGAGTCCCATAGTGCTCAGAGCCATTTGAACCATCTCCCTCGGCCGGTCATCTGCAAATTAACTCTAATGGTGGCGGGCGACTCTACTGTCTGCATTAATCTGCGTCCTGTTTCCACCACTCACAGTGCTTGCAACGTCCGCTCCGATAGCTGAGTCAGCGTGACGGATTGCCGTCCTACGGGCTCGGGTTCGATTCCCGACTGAGTCGGGGATTTTCTCCACTCCGGGACTGGGTGTTATGCTGTCTTCATTATTATTTAATCCCCATCCGGCGCACAGGTTGCACAATGTGGCGTCGAATGTAATAAGACATGCACCAAGGCGGCCGGACCTGTCCCGCAAGAGACCTCCCGGCCAATGACGCCAAACGCTCATTTCCATTTCCACAATGCTTTCAACGGTTCTCACTTCTACAAGGCATACAAATTCGAAAGAAGCTTAAAAGAAGAGTTAGTTCGCATTAGTGAGTTACTGACAGTCACTAGTACTGCTGTTTATTGTATTCCATGGTGACAGTTAAATGATATGAAATGATCGAATTGCATTGATGGCGGGGAGTTCCCACGCGGGGAAGTTGCACCGGCGATTTCCGAGTCTTTTCAGCTGACGCCACATTGATCAACTCGCGTTTCGATGATGATGAAGATAACACAACATCCAGTCCGCAAGCAGAGAAAATCTCCTACCCGGCTGGAAATCGAACCTGGCCACACTGAATGGCAGACAGAGGCGGTGACTAATGAGTTAAGAAGCCGGACGTCAGTTAAATATTGAATCACATGGATCTTTCATTGTGGATTTGCATAGACTGCGTGACTGTTTCCAGAAAAATTGTCACGTAAGAAATTTTTTATAAGAGACTGGTAATTAAGAATTTATATTTACAATGAAAATTGGATTTTTGTGTATGATATGTAATTTGAAATAAGAAGATGTGCATTTTTCATAAAAATGACTATTAGGTATTTGTTAATTAGAGTGTATTTGATGAATTTTATATAGAAATTGAATTGAACGAAAAAAACGAAAAATGTAATGACCGAAATGAGATATGAACCAGCGATTACGAGTCTCGAGCGCTACTGATTTTTTTCCGATCTTTATGCATTTTACGCTGCACAGAAATGCTCATAGAAGAAGCATATTTGTTTAACAATATGCATCTGCCGGGAATCGAAACCAGACCGGCCACTTGACAGACGAGGACTCTACGTCCGAGCCACAGCTACTGTCGAAAAATCGACCTTACTTTAGGGCATTAAAGATACTCGGAAAACTTGAAAACTTAAAAGTCGATTTGCTCGAAAATTTTTGAGAGCTGCAACGAGCTGCTCCGGGGGACTGATATTTGAGTTCTGAACTTCACGCACCACAAATATATATAAAAGAAAATAAAAATGAAGGGTGAGAGTGAAGGCTTACTTTCAACCCCATTACATAGTGATTTCCTGTGATTAGTACGTTACTGAGAAGGAGGTTTTCCATAAACAGATGCAAGTCACGATGGCAAAGTAGTGCAGTCTTAGAGTGGTTTATTTATGTCGCTCATATCTCATCAACTAAATCACACATAAATTCTGACGTAATTGCGGGAGAGAACATGTTTTTAAAATGTCGCTTAGTACTGTGCCGTGTTGTCAGCAGCGGCCGATAGGCAGTGCTCGGTGCCTGTGTTGCAGGGATGGTGGCGGTGGAAAGCGAGGAGGAGCGCCGGCTGGCGGCGCAGTCGTCGGCGGCGAGCTTCGCGGTGGACACGGCGGGCTGCCGCATCCCGGCGCTGCAGGCCTGGGACCCGCACGTGCGACGCTTCGTCGAGCCCCCGCCGCACATCGACTGCGGCCGGCCGCGGCTCGTCACCTCGGACGACGCGCGCCTCTACATCCGGGTACGGTAAGCTGCCTCTCTACTATTCTCATCCTATCCCAACCCCTGTCCTAGTCCAACCCAGATGGATCTCCTCTCATCACGTGCTCCTACATTTACGTCTCTTATACCCCAAGAGCCACGCAGCCTCCCGTGGTGGGGTCGCTTACGTTCCTTTACGATACATATAGCCGCGCTGCAGGTGCAACAACATCGGAAGCGTGTCTCATACCCCAAGAACCGTCGACTTCACTGTGACAGTATGGCTTGTGTGCTTCAACGATACAGACTGTCGTACCTTAAATGCATCCACAATCTCATACCTCGTCAACTGTGGACTTTGCTGTGGTAGGGGGGTGAACTGCGTGCCTGGACGATATAGACAGTCATACCTTAGGTACAACAAAATCGGACGGGCTTTTCTTCTCCATTAACTGTGGACCTTATTTTGATAGGGTGGCTTGCATACCTCATCAATACAGGTAGTCGTACAGGAAGTATTCCCACATAGATGTCTAAAGGTGTTACCACACTGGACTACTCATACTCCACAAACAGTAGGCCTTGCTATGAAAGGGTGGCTTACATACCTCAGCGATACAGATAGTCTAGCCATAAATGCATCTGCATCAGATTGGTGTCTCATACCTCACGAATTGTCGACCTCACCATGGTAGAGTGACTAATGAGTCTCAGCGATACAGACAGCTGTACTGTAAGTGCTATCACGTCATAGGGGTATCTAGTCCCTTAAAAACCGCGGACCTTGCCACGGTAGGTCGCTTGTGTACATCTATACAGATTGTCTCATACCTTAAGTGCAGCCACAACAGAGGACTCCCTCATGTCTTAAGAACCGTGGACCTTTCCGCGCTAGGGTGGCTTGCATGCCCCATTAATATAGACAGTTACACAATAAGTGCAACCGCGTAGCAGGGGTATCTCATACCCCACCAACTGTGGGCCTTGCCGTGTTAGTGGGACTTAAACTTGCCTCAGCGGTACTGTTCGTGGTACCGCAAGTGCAGCCATATTACAGGGTTTTCTCATGCCTCAGCCAACGGCCTTGACGAAGTGTTACAACGATTCCCGTCTGATCACCGAAGTTTTGCGCTATCGGGCTGGGCTAACACTTGGATGTGTCTGCAAGTGACGTGCACTCAGCTCTTGTGAGGCAAACTGAGGAGCTACTTCATTGAGAAGCAGCGCCTCCGGTCTTGTAAACTGACATACGGCTGGGAGAGCAATGTGCTGACGACATGCCCCTCCATATTCGCATTCAGTGACTCCTGTGGGTTGAGGACGACACGGCGGCCGGTCGGTACAGGGGTCCTTCACGGCCTGTTCTGGCGGAGTTTCGTTTCAGTTTCTATCTCATGCCCTGCGAACTGTCGGCTAACTAGTAGACTGACTTGTTTGTCTCGGTAATACAGACAGCTGTAGGGCAAATGCTACCATATTGGAGGGGTGCCTCGTACCTTAAAAACTGTGGGCTTTACCGTGCCTTGCGTACCGCAGCGATGCAGATACACTCCTGGAAATTGAAATAAGAACACCGTGAATTCATTGTCCCAGGAAGGGGAAACTTTATTGACACATTCCTGGGGTCAGATACATCACATGATCACACTGACAGAACCACAGGCACATAGACACAGGCAACAGAGCATGCACAATGTCGGCACTAGTACAGTGTATATCCACCTTTCGCAGCAATGCAGGCTGCTATTCTCCCATGGAGACGATCGTAGAGATGCTGGATGTAGTCCTGTGGAACGGCTTGCCATGCCATTTCCACCTGGCGCCTCAGTTGGACCAGCGTTCGTGCTGGACGTGCAGACCGCGTGAGACGACGCTTCATCCAGTCCCAAACATGCTCAATGGGGGACAGATCCGGAAATCTTGCTGGCCAGGGTAGTTGACTTACACCTTCTAGAGCACGTTGGGTGGCACGGGATACATGCGGACGTGCATTGTCCTGTTGGAACAGCAAGTTCCCTTGCCGGTCTAGGAATGGTAGAACGATGGGTTCGATGACGGTTTGGATGTACCGTGCACTATTCAGTGTCCCCTCGACGATCACCAGTGGTGTACGGCCAGTGTAGGAGATCGCTCCCCACACCATGATGCCGGGTGTTGGCCCTGTGTGCCTCGGTCGTATGCAGTCCTGATTGTGGCGCTCACCTGCACGGCGCCAAACACGCATACGACCATCATTGGCACCAAGGCAGAAGCGACTCTCATCGCTGAAGACGACACGTCTCCATTCGTCCCTCCATTCACGCCTGTCGCGACACCACTGGAGGCGGGCTGCACGATCTTGGGGCGTGAGCGGAAGACGGCCTAACGGTGTGCGGGACCGTAGCCCAGCTTCATGGAGACGGTTGCGATTGGTCCTCGCCGATACCCCAGGAGCAACAGTGTCCCTAATTTGCTGGGAAGTGGCGGTGCGGTCCCCTACGGCACTGCGTAGGATCCTGCGGTCTTGGCGTGCACCCGTGCGTCGCTGCGGTCCGGTCCCAGGTCGACGGGCACGTGCACCTTCCGCCGACCACTGGCGACAACATCGATGTACTGTGGAGACCTCACGCCCCACGTGTTGAGCAATTCGGCGGTACGTTCACCCGGCCTCCCGCATGCCCACTATACGCCCTCGCTCAAAGTCCGTCAACTGCACATACGGTTCACGTCCACGCTGTCGCGGCATGCTACCAGTGTTAAAGACTGCGATGGAGCTCCGTATGCCACGGCAAACTGGCTGACACTGACGGCGGCGGTGCACAAATGCTGCGCAGCTAGCGCCATTCGACGGCCAACACCGCGGTTCCTGGTGTGTCCGCTGTGCCGTGCGTGTGATCATTGCTTGTACAGCCCTCTCGCAGTGTCCGGAGCAAGTATGGTGGGTATGACACACTGGTGTCAATGTGTTCTTTTTTCCATTTCCAGGAGTGTAGTTGAACAGTAAGAGCATCCACACTGGAAGGGTGTATCAGGATATGAACTAGTTGCGGACGAAACAAAAAGAAATCTTATTCGCATATCCATGCTATTTACCAGATAGCCGTGTTGCGTACCCTCTTGAGTACTGAGATACCCGAGTTCTGTCTCGCATATTTTCCTTCCTGCTCAGTCAGACTGAGACATAGCCACCAAATCCACTACGATTTCGTAGGCATGTTAAAATGTTTGTACGAAATATTGTAACATTTATGGTACATTTTTTTACTAAGTCTTTTTGTACAACATGATTTTCTGTTTTCATCTACGCCAGAAATTTGTATGCTAAGGCTTTGATATACTATAGACTACTTATTTCGCCTTGTCTAAATTGTATCATTTTTTGTTGTAGAAATTCCTTCCCGTCAACTGTTTTCTTATTTTGTCTAATGTTTTTCAAGTTTATTGTATTCATTTTTATGAATGCAGGTGCTTGTATCTCACTAATGGCTACCAATCTGAAATATGTTTGAGCGTAAATGAAACTTTAGACGAATACTTTAGTATGCATTCGTCGTTGGTGTCAGAGGAGAGGAGAATTCTGTTCCTAGTGATGGTGCAAATTTAAGTTCTTACTGGATGTACTGTTGCAACGGATAATCTGGAAACTGACGTGCAGCTTTGTCGTGTGGTTGAAGGCCATAACCTCGTTTGCGAAACAATCACCTAACTCACCAGGTGAGACAATAGCAAGCCCGAAAAATGTCTTTCTGAAGTGTAAAGTGTTACCCTGGCTAGCCTCTTTCTTTACATGACCGAATGATTGAATTTTGCGGAATCAAGTCAAGGTGGAAACGACGTCCTATCATAGATGTATTTGGCCAAATAATGACAACAGCAGAATGAGTAGCCTCCTCAAAGTCAATACAAACAGCCCACGGAGAAAAATTTACTGATAAATAATTACTTAGTTTTTGAAGGGCCGACATGTACATACTACGAGATTTGCTTGTCAATAAAGTAAAAAGTACCGGTACGTATGTATAATTGTTAAAACCATGAACCACAAAAAGTTGTTTAAAAAGGGAGGGGATGATAATAAAAGTACTGTCCATAAATAAAGTATCACACTGTTCACGAATGACAGATTTTTTCCAGTGGTTAGCCCTATAATAACAACAGGCTTTATACAGAGGTTAGACCTATAATCGTAATAACAAATAACAAATTTTCATCTAAAGTAGTTAATAAGAAATAGGGGAGAGAGTGTCACGGACGTGATACAGGATCTGGGGTGGACATCATTGAAACACAGGCGTTTCTAGTTGCGGGGGGATCTTCTCACGAAATTTCAATCACCATCTTCCTCCTCCGAATATGACAATATTTTGTTGATGCCGACCTGCAGAGGAAGAAACGATCATGATAATAAAGTAAGGGAAATCAGAGCTCGCAGGGATAGATGTAAGTGTTAGAGAGTGGGATAACAGAGACTATTGTGAGGGTGGTTCGATGAACGCTCTGCCAGGCGCTCAAGTGTGATTTACAGAGCATCCATGTAGATGTAGACTAAGTTATTTAGATACTGAGATATAATCGCGCCCAACTCCGATAGGGCCCTTGGCAATTTAGGATGAAGCCGAGTTAACTGCATTTTTTTCCTAATCAGAATGACATCTTTGTTATTCAAGCTAATTAAGTCATCAGTAGAAATCTCAGAATGAAGAACTTTGCTTGATCGTTCGCACAACTGCTCAACCGCCTTATGTTTGGAAGAGTTACTTACGTTTTGCCTGAGCGTAGACTGGACATCGACAGGGTCATGGTCGTGAGAAATAGTCTCTTCACGAGTCTTACCTGTTACATCAATATTTAGATAGGCTTTGCAAGTCTTTTTACAGCAAAACATTGTTAAATTTCACTATTTAGAGTTCGATGGAAACAAAGCTTGTACCCCTCTATCACACGCAGTTGTTCCTTTGTTACTAAACATCGTTTCAAATCCACTCCACGCCCACCTGTAGCTAATCAAGATCGTACACGCAACTAATATGTTTACGGTTAGCGGTTTATCCGCTACACGGACGATTATTACAGCGTCTGAAGTAAATCCATTCGAAACTAGTATCTGGTTGTATCTCGTATCTCACGAATGGCGGACCTTACCACAGTAGGGGGACTTCGTACCTTAAGAATACAGATAGTCGTACGATGTGTGTAATCACATTGGAGGGGTACGTGCACCTCGCAGCAGTGGGATGGCTTCTGTGCCCCATTGACACAGGTAACCGTGATAAAGCACCACCACAGTGGATGGATATCCTTGGAGAGGTCGGACAAACATATGGAATATTAAGCGAGGCAGCAACCTTTTAAGTAGTTGTAGGGCAACAGCTTAGATGATCGAATGATTTGGCCTTGTAACATCAACCAACATAGCCTTGCTGTGTTAGTACTGAGAACGGCTGAAAGCACGTTGAAACTATCATTATTATTTTTCCGATGGCATACAGCTCTACTCTACAGGTTAATGATAGAATCCTCTTGGTTAAATATTATAGAGGCAAAACTGTACCCCATTCAGATCTCCGGGCAGGGACTGCTCAGGAGGAAATTCTCATCAGTAAACACTGAACTTGCTTTCTAAGGGTCCGTGCATGGAAATTTCGATCCCTTAATCAGAGATTTAAAATCGTAAATGCACCGTTTGAAGCTGAATACAGTGGTAATTAGTGAAATGCGGTGAGAGGAAGAACGTGGCTTCAGTTAGGCGTCTGCAGAGTTATAAACGAAAAATCAGATATGGGCAATGCAGGAATAGGTCTAGTCACGAATAAGAAAATTGGAATGCAGAGAAACTACCAGGATCAATGTAGTGAACGTGTTACCGTAAGCAAGATAGACGCAAGACCAATACCCACTGTACCACTATCGCCCAGGTCCGGACACCGTCTCAAGTATACTTACGGTGTACACAATGAATGTGACGAAGGGAGTGTACGGTCTTACTGCTTAACTTTACTGATATTTACGCCCGGCAAGATCGTGAATCGAGCACTTATTTGGCGGAGCGGACACAAGAAAGAATCATGATAATATGTGAGACCCGAATCTGTACTTTCGTAAAATAGTTCTCTAAACTCTGTTTAACACCATCCGACTCACCGCCTTGTTAATATAGGATTGCGTGAGGCGCTTTTAGAATTTGTTAAAACTGACGTCTTCGTGGAGCGTTCATACTGACAAAAAAAAAAAAGTAAACATAATCTCAGGGATTGTATTTCGTGTTATCACATTGAAGTATTGCTGCAGGATATCTTTACTGTAGTTAAATTTAATTAAAAGAAACCTTGTAATGAAAGAACGTATTTCCCTTTTTTAAACGTAATAATCTTCACCTTGCCGAGAAGCGGCCAATGTTTGGACTTAACTGAATGTTAACTGAAAACTTTTACCTTAATACGACATAAATTAATATATTCACTTTCTTTTCCTTAATAATTATGGTACGAGTCTTTTAAAGCGTCCGTTGATGGCGGAACGCTTTGAAATTATAATGAAATTATTCCTACGCAAGATGTCTGCCAAAAATGGTCGATTGTTCGACCGTTCTTGCTGTTTATTCCACGTGCTGAAAACCTTACAAATAATATTTTTATTTCTGCGTGAAGAAGGTCACTATGCAAATGAAAGAAAAATGCACAATCAGCATAAATTACCATATATTATTTAAAATTTACAACTTACAATGCGAAATGGCCGCCGTAGTGAGCGTTAGATTCGAGACTAGAACAGAGTGTGAGTAATAACGCTGGTCTTTTTAGTTTCTTTCGCCAGCGAGTAAAAGAACAATTAATTACCACAAAGATCCTATACAGTTATCTTATAGAGTGTGTTTGTACCATTATTATTTCATTTCATTGTAAATTACCGTTATGACAGCTAATTGAACGCGCATCTTCAAAGTTTTTGCAGTTTTCATTTTACTTTGTTTTGTGTCTGACTTGTCGTCGCACGATTTAATATTTTGTACCGTGTACCGGTGCAACACCATGGTAGTGTAAGTTTATGTTCCAAATAGCTTCACAGATTAAGAAACTGAAAGAATGTGTGAAACGATTAAAGAAATTATTCACATAGTGAAGGGAGACGAAAATTTGTGATGGGTGACTCGAATTCCATAAAAGGAAAAGGAAGAGAAGGAAAAATGGTGGGGGAATAGGGACTGTGGGAAAGGAATGAAAAAGAGAGCCGCTTTATAGAATTTCCCACAGAGGATAAGTTAATCATCTGTAGCACTTGGTTTAATAGTGATGCGGAAAAGACGTGGATACACAGGAAGGTTTCATACTGATTATATGATGGTAAGACAAATATTTTGAAACCTCATTAAAAGTGTAATACGTTTCCAGGAGCCCAATTGGATTCTGACCATAATTTATTGGCTTTGAAATACGGATTAAAACGGAAGGAGTTGAAGAGATGTAGGAAATTAAAGAGATGGGACCTGGATAAATCGAGAGAACCAAGACGTGTTGAGAGTTCCCGAGGGAGCATTAGGTAACGCTTGACTGAAACAGTGGAAAGGAATATAGTACAAAACGAATGGGTAGCTTTGAGGGATGAAATAGTCAAAGCAGCAGGGAATAAAATATAAGGGGTGTTCAAAAAGAAACGAACCGGAGTCTGGAATGTGCATACCTGTGACAGGAGGGTAATATCATGGCGTTTGTAATTAGGTGTGTTTCTGACTAGAGCATGGAAGTTCACAGCCCGTTGCTAGAGGGCACGCATGCACGTCCTGTGACTGTACAGTGCTAGCAGCAGCATGCATCAATCGTCCAACAATGGCAGTCGAATTGCAAACAGTGACACGGAGGCGTCAAAAGAAGAGCAAAGAGGTGTTGTTCATTTTCTGACAGCGGAAAGAGTAGGAGGAACGGACATTCATCGACAAATGTCATAAGTGTACGGTGAACACTGCATGTCCCTTGCAAGGGTCAAGGCGTGGCACAACCGCTTCAGGGAAGGATGGGTGTCGTTAGCCGATGATGCACGGTCTCGAGCACCACACTGCATTACCGATGACATCGTCCAGCTGGTGGATGCACTGATTACCCAGGACTGCCGAGTGACAGTGAAAGCCTTAGCCTCCGGGGTCGAATTGAGTGCCGAAAGTGTTCAGACCATCATGAAGGAAAGGCTGCACATGTGCAAAGTGTGTGCCCAGTGGGTCCCCACAGTCTTCAACCACACCAGGAAGCATGTCGAATGGCCCACTGTCTTGCTCATCTGCAGTGATATGCTCAGGAAGGGAATGCGTTCCTGGAGCGAGTGGTGGCTGGAGATGAGTCATGGTGGGAAAAGGTTAGCTTTGGTGCAGTATTTTGGAGCGTACAAGTTACGGCCAGGTGTGGACCTGTTGACAGTAAGTTACGCTACAAGCTGTTGCGAAGCAGAATGGAGGCCACAGGACCGTAGACCTACTGAAAAGAGAAAATGCAACAGTTTTCATGGCACAAGTTACAGGTAGAAGGGGCCCACTGACCCAACCCAGGTGTTATGAGTACATGACTCAGAGCGGCACGTTAGCAAAACAGAGGCACACAGCCACGTATAAATAGGTGCCGGTTCACTAACAAGGCATTCACGTTTGACGGCTCTCCTGGATGGCGGGGCATGTGACAACACTGGCTAGACGCAGCAGCAGATGGGGCGCCAGCTTTCCAGTCCACAGCAGGTCATTGGTTCAACCCTCTGAGACCAACATAGGGTCCACAGCCAGCCAGTGGTGGGCCACTCCACGGCTCGCTACTGTGAGCAGTCTTGTTGGCTCCCAACACACACCAGAGGCATCTCGAGGCGAGAGCTGCAGATTTGGACGCCGGATTGCGGGCGCTTGTGGTCGCTGCGATATTAGCTACGTCAGTGAGGAACCACACCGCGGTTCGCCTTGCAACGGGTGGCGCTGAGTCAATGGGGACGGAGACCGCTGAGTCGACTGCCCGCGCGACCTGATGTCACAACTCCACGGCCGTACAAGACCGACACACAGCAGGGCATTGCATGGTTCACTGAGGCAGCCATTCCGTGCCAAGCCATTTCACAGACAGCGAAGTGGTGTCTGCAGCATTGTGGGACCCCGTGATGCAGACCGAGAGGAATGGGAGCACTGTAGCTAAAATAATAAATCACTTGGGAATCTGGGGCGAGTTTTAATACAGTGCATCCCGACAGTTTCCATCCTCATCCATCTACATTTGGTATCAGAATAGCAGGCGTCTTCTGCACAATACGAGGTTCGAGCCCACCTCCTGCATTACATTCACAAAATGTTGTGACTGTTGACCAATTTTACTTTTTATGTGTTGGACGTTTTCTTTCTTTTTTGTTTGTGTTTCGAGTATGGCTCCTGGCAGACCACTTGATATGTTTTGCGTAGGTATATTACTTTTGTTTGTCAGAATAAGTGTTATTTTGTTTGGGGCAGTAAGATTTTTTTCTTTGATGGCATTTAATTACTTCTGTACTGGGTTGAGTATGATGTTTTATCCCCTCCTAAAACGTAAAATAAGATACTGGGATGTAGAAGTCAGTTTATTTTTGTAGTTAAATGTTTTGTTTCTGTGGGATTTTATAGACTGAAATGAGACTAACTGGGAACGGAAGCAACACAGTGGAAGAGTCAGGGACGCAAGGTAAGTTGGAACCAGAAGCGGTACGGATATTTTTTGGAAAAGGTAGCAAAATTCACAGCGGACAATATGGAGTTGGGAAGTGAATTAACATCTAGAAGTGAACGGGAAACTGCATCAGATCAGTCTTTTTGCCTATGATACCTCAGCGGGAGATTGATCCAGCTACGAGTTTGATTATTCTGTTTTCTGGCAAGGCATCTGAGGATGTGCGTTCGTTTGTGGAGGACTTGAAAACTTCAGCTGTGATGAATGGTTGGTCTGATGAACAGTTGTTACATGTAGCCAAGGTTAGATTAACGGGTGAAGCAAATACATACGTAACATGTTCTGAGGCCTTAAGGAAAGCGGGACAGTTTAAGAAGTTGAAGGAGGGGCTTTTACAGAGGTACAAGAAACCGAATAGCGCTCATTACTTCAGGTGGAGGTTGAGTACAATGACGAAGAGGCAGGGGGAGACGGTAGAGAAATTTGCGGACAGGATAAGAGAAATTAATGAGTATACTTACGAGTTGGGTCAGTGCAATGAGGTGAATGGTGTTCTGTTGCAGGAGGCCGAGCAAAGGGCACTTGGTGTATTTTTGTGGGGGTTACTGTCGCATATGGCGCGGAAAGTGAGTGAAAGGACTCCAAAAGATTTATATTTCGCAATTCAGCTGGCAATCCAATGTGGAGAAATAGACGTGGCAACGAGGGTACGTGACAGGCAAACAGTGTTTACAGCAAGTATAAAATGTTGTAAGTGTGGTTGTAAAGGACACGTGCAGAGGCAGTGTACCCAGTTACTGAGGAATAGAGGAAGTGTTGGAAATCAGCAGCGTGGAGGATGGAGCAGTGAAATTAATGGAGGTGGACAATCATTAAACGGCAGAGGGGGTCCAAGACCCACCTAAGGGAGCTCCTGTTTAATTTCAGTGCTACAAATACGTATGCAGAGGTGGAATGTTCAGTGGTAGGGTCCGTAGGAACTAAAAAGTTTAAGATTTTGTTGGACACAGGGGCGCAAGTGTCAGTGGCCATTAAGAGTTTAATGGGACAAAGGAAGTTATACCCACCGCATTATAAGTTGCGTGGAGTGGGGGATAAGGAGGTCACACCTTTGGCGTTAGTGACAGTTGACTTTCGCATAGGGAAAGTCCGATTAGATGCATGCATGGAGGTAGTACCATGGGTAAGCGAAGGCTACGATATGTTCCTAGGAGTAGATTTCTTGCATCAACATCATGCCAAAATTGACCTTGGACTACGAACTATGGAACTTGGTGAAATGTTATTTCAGATAGGGGAAACTGTTGTCAATGGAGAGCTGTCGCGAGGGACATTCAACGCAATGAACAAACCAACTGAACTGCGTACATTAGAATTAAGGCTTAATTCGCGTGAGTGTGTGTCTAGTGGCACCGGGAAGTCGCTATGGGTAAGTGTAGAGTCAGATATAACTGTGGGTGCGGTATGTATTATTGAACCGTTGGGGGATAATTAATTTTTGGATCCATTAGATTGTTTTGTGAAACGTAGTATTGCACGCATACAAGAGGGAAACGAGGAGCGAGTAGCCCCGTGAACATTGATAATTTGAGCGCTGTAGACGCGAAGTTTTAGTAGCGAATTTGGATGTACCAAATGACTGGTGTTCGAGAGGTAGGCGTAGCGATCAACCATTAACTGCCGATAGAACTGCATTGCGTAACAAAGTTAAGCATTTGAAAGGAGAAGAAAAAGAGCAAATGGAAGAATTGTTGTGGAAATTTAAGAATTTGTTTTTCCCGGAAGAGCCGTTACCAGCAACTCCATTAGTTCAACATGGGATACCGACAGGGAACGAAGCACCTGTTTACCATAAACCATACAGAATACCGAGGTATTTGCAGCCGATTGTGGAGGATTTCATTGATCAACAGCTTGCGGACGTTATTATAGAGCATACTAATAGTTGCTGGGGAGCGGGCATTGTCGTTGCGCCTAAAAAATTTGTGGATGGAACTAAGAAATACAGGTTCTGTTGTGACTACCGGACAACTGGTTATCATCAGTTAGAGGTGGCTCCAGAGGATCGTCCAAAAACTGCCTTCTCTACTCCAGGAGTACATTACCAGTACATCAGAGTGCCATTAGGTTTGACAAACGCTGTAGCAACGCTCCAGAGGTTGCTAGACAGTGTGTTGATGGGTTTGAAACCTTGACAGTGTCTTGTGTATTTGGATGACATTATAGTGTTTTCAAGTGGTGTGGAGCAACATAGACAGCGGTTAAAGGAAGTATTTATGAGCTTAAGAGCAGCTCGTTTGACGTTGAGCCTGGAGAAGTGTCACTTTGCGTTGGAAGAAGTGAATTATTTAGGTCATATCATCAGTAAGGACGGAGTGTGAACAGATTCGAAGTTGGTTCAGCCTGTAAGGGATTTTTGGGAGCCAAAAACAGCTAAGGAAGTGCAATCATTCTTCGGAATTTGCAGTTTCTATCGGAAGTTCGTGAAGGGTTTTGCAGATTTAGCACAGCCATTGACGCTATTTTTATGGAAGGGTGTGAAAATTGAGTGGACAGTAGAGCGTCAGAAAGCGTTTGAAAAATGGAAAGAAGTGTTAACATCAAGTCTGGTTCTTGTGTTTCCAGATTTTGGAAAGGGGTTTATAGTAGCATGTGATGCATCGAATCAAGCATTAGGGTGCGTTCTTAGTCAGGAAATTGATGGGAAAGAACATCCTGTAACCTATGCATCTAGGCAGTTGAATGCAGCAGAGAGGAATTACTCAACAACAGATAGGGAGATGCTTAGTGTAATCTATGGAATCACGTATTTTAAATGTTATTTATGCGGGAGAAGATTTTGGGTAGTGACATCATGCTGCGTTGAAGTGGTTGTTGGGGTTGAAGGATCCGTCCACTAGACTCGCTAGGCGCGCTGTGAGGCTTAGTGAATTCGACTACAAGGTGGTGCACAAGCCTGGGAAGAAGCACGGTAATGTGGATGCACTGAGTAGAAAGGTGGCAAAAGTACAAGTCATAGGTTGTGACCTAGCAGTATGGCAAGAATTACAGGACGCTGACAACGATTGTAAATTGTTGTGGACACAGCCACAATTTAACATGTACGACAATCTTCTGTGCAGGGAAACGAAGTTAGGACCAAGGGTAGTAGTGCCAGCGAAACTGAGAGATAAGGTTTTAAAGGAAGCACATGATCACGTGTTATCTGGTCATGGCAGGTGTAGAGCTACGGATAGGAGAGTGGTGGAGAGGTATTGGTGGAGAGGTAGGAAAGTGGATATGGATCAGTATGTGAAGAATTGTATACCATGTGCACAGAGAGCAGATTTGAGTCGGAAACAGATACAGCTAGAACGATTGCCATAAGCGACATGTCCATTTTCTATGTTGGGAATTGATGTCTTAGTACCTTACAGTCGAACACCATCGTGGAACAGATTCGTTCTGACAGTAATGGACCATTTTTCGAGGTATGTGGAGATGGTGGCTATGCCAAATCGACAGACAGCAATGGTCGTGCAATCATTTGTAAATAACTGGATTTTGAAATTTGGTGTACCAGAGACAATAGTTACTGACAAAGGTACCAACTTCATGTCTGATTTAATGAAGGAACTGCGAAAACCGTTGAATGTAAAGAAGTTGAGGACGAGCGCTTTACATCCACAGGTGAATGGAAGGACAGAACGGGTACACAGAACAATTGGGAAGATGCTGAGTTTTTATGTGGATTCTCATCACCATCTGTGGGACGAGTATTTGAAGGAGTTTGCCCGCATCTCGTGGTCGTGCGGTAGCGTTCTCGCTTCTCACGCCCGGGTTCCCGGGTTCGATGCCCGGCGTGGTCAGGGATTTTCTCTGCCTCGTGATGGCTGGGTGTTGTGTGCTGTCCTTAGGTTAGTTAGGTTTAAGTAGTTCTAAGTTCTAGGGGACTGATGACCATAGATGTTAAGTCCCATAGTGCTCAGAGCCATTTGAACCATTTTGAGTATTTGAAGCATATTGTATGTGCATACAATGCAAAAGTTCATACCAATACCAGTTTGTCTCCATATGAGGTAGTATATGGGCAAAAAAATGCTGTCACCATTCGATTTAGTGAAGCTACAGAACGCAAGGACCAGTGAATATGCACGTCAATTCGTGAGAACGATTCAGGATGTTTGGAAACGGGTACAAAATGCGAATACAAAGGCTTTGGAAAGACAGGAAGATGCAGTGAAGCGGAAAGAAAGTTTACCACAGTATAGAGTAGGGCGATGTGTAATGTTATCCAGCCCCTATAAGCAAAAAGGGAAAACGAAGAAGTTCGTCATGAGGTATCAAGGGCCATACCAAGTAGTAGAAACCACATTCCCCGTTAATGTTAAGCTTCAGCTGCCAACTACAACAACAGAAGTACACACTGGGTGGTTGCGGCCATTTAAGGGTTGTCCCGATGTGGTTCCAGGCATGTCACAGAAAGGGAAGAGGAAGAAAGAGAGGTGTTCATCTCAGAGAAAACCAGGAAGATTGAGTACAGCATGATGTACCGTATGCTTTGCGACACAGAAAGTAGTGGTGTATCTGTAGTTTTTTGTTTTCTTGTTATGTAGCATTGGGTTTGCATAGATTAATTAGGCATTGTATTTTCATATGTTGTATGTGTTTTCGAGTGTTGTGAGCCTGCTAGGGACAGTAGTCTTTTTGAAGAGGGAGGAAGGGTGATGGTGATCCATGTCCTCAAGTCACTGAAAAGGGGAGTATTGAGCAAGTTGGTAGAAGCAGAAAACTGATGAGGTATTGTGGATCACGGCAGTTAACAGCTGGTATGCCAAGATGACAAGGGAGGAATTACGGAGCTTCCATAGAGGGAAGGAAATGGTATGTCCAGCCAGGGTGATAACGACCAATCCGGACACATGCACAGTGCAGTTATTTTTAGCCAGAAGGGAAGAAATAGACTGTCCAAGGGACATCGTGGAGCCAAAATTGAGCTTGTAACAGGTCGAGATGCATTGGATCTTCTCCACCTACGGAATATTAATGGTAGTAGCAAGTTGTTTTGAGCAGGGAGTATTTGCTGAAGCGAAACGTATAGAGCTCGAGGGGAGCAGAATTTTAATCAATGGAACTGCGTGTAACATAATAAGACCAACCTTCCACCTGCCAGCATCAATTTCAGAAGTCACACAATTGAATGTTACACAGCCACAGCTGTACTGGCCAGAAGCAACTTTGGAGTTTTACCAAGGCATAATCTGACCTTGTTAAATCCAACTTTGGAGTCAGGTCTGTTGAGATCCGTAAACCAGTTAGTTTCAGAGCAAGAGGGGCGCATATCAGCCGAACAGCTTGTGCAGCATGTCGCTCAACATAGGCAAAAGCAACGACAAGTAACGATCGTTTTGAGCACCTCTGTGCCAAGTGCCATTGCAGCCTTAACTTTGTTGTGTGTTGTTTTCATTCCAATCAGACGGAGAGCCAGTTCCAAGAGGGAACCGACGATAGTCCAAATCCCAGTGGATTCGATATTGAGGGCATAAGACGGGTACGTAAGGGGTTGATCAAGCATTAATTGGAGTGGTCATCCAGTAAAGAATTTTTATGTTTTGTCTCATGTCATGTGTTTTAAGATGACTAGACCACATCTAAGTTTTCTTATAGTAGCAGTAAATATGTCATAAGTACATGCTGACCCAAACAAGTTTAAGAGTAGTTAGAGGTCGTCCCAGGGACCGGGTCTTTCCAAAGGGGGGAATAATGTAGTGGCACCACCGTTTAAGATGGGAAAAGGTTAGCATCAGTGCAGTATTATGGAGCACACAAGTTACAGCTAGGCGTGGGTCTGTTGACAGTAAGTTACACTACCAGAGACTATGAAGTAGAATGGAGGCCTCAGGGCTGTAGACCTGTTGAAAAGAGTAAACGCAGAGGTTGGCATGGCGCAAGTTACAGGCAGAAGGGGCCCACTGACCCAACCCAGGTGTTATGAGTACATGACTCGGAGCAGCGCATTAGCAAAACAGAGGCGCACAGCCACGTATAAATAGGCGCCGGTGTCAACAACGCAAATATGTTTCACAATACTCATAACACAAAGTTATGTTTCGTTCTTTTCTTGTATTACCGTTTTCGGTACCAAATGATGGTTTATAGCCGAAACCGCCAGTACAATAAAATAACCGAATACAGCTTTGTGTTGTCAATTTTGTGAAAAAATCCATCTTCTCCTGGGCTTTTGTTCTTCTTCAGCTTCATTATCCGATTCTTCATTTCATCCATTGTAGATGGTGGATAATTTAAATCTACCAAATATTGTTTCCATCTTTCATTATTGTTGAACTCAATGCTGATTACAGTCCTTTCATTATCTTTCACGATCTTTTGGTTGCTCTGGTATCCCTCTTTGTAGAAGTTAACATTATGGTACAGCTTTTGAGTCTCTATTCGCAAGAAATCTTGAAGATCCGGTTCTATCTTTCCTTTGACGTAATTCTCTTTCTTTTCCTTCCGTTTGCTTAGGTAGTTATCCATACTTCTTTTAATTTTGTTCTGCCTTGTGTAGAATTTGCGCCTCGTGGCCACCTCTCCTTGGTTTCTCGTCTCTCGGCTGATTCCTTAAAGCTTTTTTCCCCAGCCAAATCTTGTTGTCCCTGATGTGCTTCTTGATGACTACATATGGACCTCATTTACAGAATTCCTTACTTCTTTCCATAGTTCTTCTGCATTCTTTTGTGGATACTTATCCTGTAGAATTTCAAAACGTTTACTGAGCTACAATTCATATTTCCTTGTATTGTCTTTGAGCGTGTTGATGTGGCAGTGTACTACTTTTTAAGGTTGATTCGGACTCTGGCTTTGGGTTGTACTTGTGGCCAGATATTTATTAGGACATGGTCGGTCCCGCGCGCCGCACCCCGTGCTGTCTTTGCATCCATCCCCCAGTTTTTTTGGGTTGTTGTCAATGACAATGTGACCAATCTGTTTAATTGTTTTACCATCTGGTAACACCCAAGTTCCTTTGTGTATATCCTTCCACTGGAAATCTGTGCTGCCGATGAACATCCCTTTCGATGTTGCAAAGGTGATGAAGCTGATGCATTGTCGTTGCTGAGTTCATGTAAACTGTGTCTTCAAGCTGTTGAATGGAATAGCCCTTCTCTTCACAAGTTTGCATTCACAACGGCCTTTAGGACTTTATAATTGCTATTCGGAATGACATTCACCATTACTTCAAACTCTGCACAGGATTCGTCTTTCAGGTGGGGTGTGCTTTCTTCTGTCGACACATGGCAGTTCACAAACGATATTGTATATCTCTTAGTGTCTATTCTTAACACTGGTATTCAGTGGGCCACTGATGAAAACCCAGATATATTAGCAGCTACTGCCTTACTCACACAAAATCCCATACCTAATTTGCGTCCAGAAGTACGGCTTCCATTAAACACTGTACACTTGTCGAGTTCAAGGGTAGCAGCATCCTCCCATCTAACTTCCTCTAAAGCAACTAAATCCATCCTGTATCTTTCGACCCCCTTGACTAGACCGATTGAGGCTCTTGTTTTATATGACCTACGAGTATTCTATGTTCCAAATTATATATCTCGTTCTTTTGCTTTACGTTTATTTTGTATTATGAAATATATTTTTGTATTATGAAAAATAACAGCAAAGTACATAGCTACAACACTAGAAGGAACCATGATCTTCACTATTCTGTTTTAAATCTGCATTTAGCACAGAAAGGAACGAATTATGCTGCCACAAAAATCTTTGGTCATTTGACAAACAGCATTAAAAGTTTGACAGATAACCACCCAAAATTTAAAAACAAATGAAAAGAATTTCTGAATGACAAATTCTTCTACTCAGTAGATGAATTTCTAGACATGAAGTAATAACTGTAAAAAAATGAATTATTTCGTGTAAAGAAAACATATGTTAAAGTGACACGTCCCACATCATTACAGAATGTTGTTTCACGATCTATGGAACAAGTATTAATGTACGTATGTATATAAAGGTGTTTAGGTTTTTCTGTACTGTGTTGTATGGTATGACATTTGTAGTCTTGTTTCTTCAGAATGTTCCAGAACCTGTGGACGTTTTATTGCTGCATGTCAGTTTATGCCACTGTTCCTTGTAAGGTGTTTATGGTACCCAGTGTTTATCCTGTATTGGTGTTCAAATGGTTCAAATGGCTCTGAGCACTATGGGACTTAACATCTGTGGTCATCAGCCCCCTAGAACTTAGAACTACTTAAACCGAACTAACCTAAGGACATCACACACATCCATGCCCGAGGCAGGATTCGAACCTGCGACCGTAGCAGTCGCGCGGTTCCCGACTGCGCGCCTAGAACCGCTAGACCACCGCGGCCGGCTGTATTGGTGTTCCTGGATCTTTGTTGTTGATGGTAATTTGTTCTTAGTTTGTTGTTTTTCGATTTGTTGCTTTTATTTTATTGCTCTGTTTGTTTATTATTTGTGTGTTGTGCCCATTCTCTCTCGCTATCTGGTGTATCGCATTTAGTTCCTGTGTGTAACTGATTTTGTCCTGTGGCGTTATGTTAAGCTTGTGTATCATGTACCTAAAACTTGAAAGTTTGTTTGTCTGTGGGTGACTGGAATATTTGTGAATGGTTGTGCTTGTGGCTGTGGGCTTCCTGAATACGCCAAAAGTATGTTTTATGCTGAATATGGTAGTGTCTAGGAAATTGCTTTTCACACCTACTTCTGTCTCAGAGATAAATTTTATTCTAGGGTCAACTATTTCTACACCACTATGTAGTTGTTTTATCCAGGTGCCTGTTTGATCTACCAAACAAATGATGTCATTCACATAACGGTACAAGTATATAACCTTGTATTGTTTTGGCTGCATAATTTTCATTGAATATTTTGTTTTCTATGTGGTTCATAAAAGAAAAAGGATATATAATAAGAATTTAGAATAAAAGATAAGTGCAGCATTCAAAATGCAGTCGACATAAATATGATGTTGATGGGTGCACAAGTGTAGCACTTCAAGGCAGATGCGAAAGCGAAACTCTTCTTGGCATGCATAACAACAAAGTGGCTGTATGCTGTAGTTTTTCAAGCAATTTACCCCTCGGACATTGTGGTTAATAACAGTAATCATGGATAAAGTAATGAATCTGGTTTTCAGTTTTATATGTTTCACCTTTGTCATTAGAGCCGTATGCCTGGTCGCACCCTAATCACGATTACGATCAAATTATTCATGGTTTCTCTGAAATAAGTCAGTCAAATGTTGTGGAGAATTTCTACACAAACACATTCCATTTGCATCGTGCACCACTTGAAAATAAACTAAACATGCGGCATTTCGGAAGAGGCGTGGTGTTCCGTCACTGTATGCGTTACAGTACACGACATTAAATACTGCCTCCACAGGATAGTCTTCACCGGTAACTAAATGCTTACCAGTACTGTAAGTATGAATGTAATAAATATGCGTCGATGTGTTGTAGTAGAACATAAATGAAAATGAACTGAAATACTAGTGTTGTAGCTACGGTTCATAAAGCTGACGCACATCTGTTGTCCATTTCAGAGATATGTGAAAGTGAAAGAATTGAAGTTAAGATATTAAAGAAAATTCATTTATTGAACATTGCACCACTGTCGCTAACACACTAACAGAAACTGTAACTTGCGGATTGCTGCCTTTTGCTTTCAGAGGGAACGCCTACGATTGTACAACGTCAGCTCAGATTTTAGCTGCTGCTACCGCCGATTCTGGCGGCCAGATGGCGACCCCAAACACTATTCACACGGCGTCGACGACGCAATTACGTGAGTACTCTATACCCACAGTCATACGTTCTCTGGCAGACACTACTCAGTTATCATAATTCGATTTGTTTTGATTTGTTATCCCTCTTAATCATTTCCTATGTATGGAAACAATGGAACGTGAGCCAAGTTATTTCTCGAAGAAAATCATGTGAAAACACGTTCAGTATATGGTAAAAGTTCATAGCAATTGTATTACGATGAACAAACTTTAAAATTTTTTACAATGCAGTGTGTCAGCCACAATAAATACACTCAAGGCTATAAAAAACAGAACACCGTGAACGACTAGATATAGGATGTTAATATTCATAGGATATGTACATTAGTATGTTCTGCAGATATGATTAGCATTTCAGTCACCTCAGTTCAGCATGTGTCCTGTTGCCTTGCAGGCACAGGGTCCGCCATGGGTCCTGATAACTTGCTCCATCGTGATGACATCAAAGCGTATAAAGCGTGAAAGGCGTTCTGTGGCATAGTCATGAATACTGCATTCATCTGGTTCGAAAATTCATCTGTGTTGGCTGGCATTGACACACAGTGCTGCACCCATCATTTCAACATATCCCACACATTTTCGATTGGTGACAAGTCTGGTGACCTGGTGGAGCAGGTAAAAATCTTACATTTTGTGACAGCAAGAAGGCATTTGGTCGTGCAGCAACGTAGCAACACGTGGTCGTGCATTGTCTTCCTGAAAAATGGCATCAGGGGCGTTTGCAGGAAGGGTATGTCTAAGGGGCGCTGGACGCCATTCACGTAGGTCACATTGCTCACAGTCTCCTGGATAAGCACCAACTGTGCGTTGTGGTTGTACGCAATAGCAATACCCTACCATAAGGCCTTGACTTGGCGCGGTATATGTCGTGTGTGAATGCAGACACTGTGATTCTGCTCCTTCCTATCTGCGGCGGATCAAAATGTGGCCGTCATTTCAAACAAACAGAACGCATATTCGTACAAAAACAGTATCTGATGTCATTTGGGTCCCCAGTGACATCGTATCTTACACCATTGACATCTAGCATGTTCCTGCACATTCGTCAAAGGAAAGTGGAGAAGTGACAACATGCACGTAACCCATGCAATAATAAACTGCGACGGACTGTCACCCCTGATAGTGTACGATATGTTACGCTGATTCACTGTTGCGCCAGAGCCGAGGAGGATGCAGATTGTCCTGCAATGCCACTCAGATGAGTGTCGATCATCTCGGGGGGGGGGGGGGGGGGTCTGGGTGGTGTGACCTGACCCATCTCATGGTGCTCTATGGTCTTCTGTGAACCATTCTCCACCACACACCTAATGCACAGCTGAAACATTTCACCCCACATGATGAGCAATTTCCAGGTGGATGCATCACATTCTCTAATGCATATAACGTGCCCTCTTTCAAACTCACTCATTTGATGGTAAAGTTTGTGCATACATCTGCGGGGCATCCTGCATATTTGCTCAAGTCACGCTAATCTATTACCTTTGGTTTATAGCAGCAACCAGAGCCACCAACATTACTGGTAGATGGTGTTGCGCTGTGACATCAATGTTTACCTTGAAGCCACAGCCTGACGTGGTTCAAATAGTAATCTTTTCTGCAGAACGTACTAATGTACATGTCAGTATAGGGCAAGAAGAGCATAAGTGCAATTTGTTAGAGTGGGTTGCCTACATCAGGGGCAAACCTATTGTTCTCCTTTGATTGACAGGTCCTTAACCTGTTCTGCTAAGTGGATTATGACCCCCTGGAATAATCGTTCCCTTTGATTGATAGGTCCTTAACGTATTGCTCTCCCACCCCTACCCCTGTCCCTCCTCCTCCCAACCCCTCAGGAAACCTCCAACTCTCCCCCTCGCTGATAAAAGCACACATTTGATATTTATTTGATTGACTACTTAATTAAATTGATCAATTAATTAACCCCTCCACTCTAGTAACACCCCCATCACTCCTACCCTGCCCTCTCCCCCTCCTCTACCTGGAAACTGGTAGCTCTGTGGTGGAGAGGAAGGATCTCACGATAGGAAATTCAGTTACAAAGCAGGAAGTATACTGTTTATTTATAAAAAAAATCAATTTGCAGGGGTTCGATCTTTCTTGCTCATCATTTTCTGCTGTTGGCAAAGATGCAGGTCTCGTAAGCTACATCCTGTAGCGTTGCTCTTGGGGGACGAAAAGAAAAAGAATTGTTACTTTTTTTTAATGTCGAAAAAGTGAATATTTTGGTGGACCACTTGGCAACAGAATCAGGGATTGATTACGCTATTATAATAACATAGGTTGAGCATTAAATACCTGAATAAGAGCAGCATATTGATATATATTTGAGATCGTTCGGAAGAAACATTATCATTTCTGTGCATTTTTATAGTCTCGATGTAGTCATACCCGGATCAACACTAAGGGACCAGAAGATTTATAGACTTTACAAGAAATGCAACACTACACAAAAAAGTTGGTTCAGAAATAGTAGGAAAACGATAATGTTCCTTCTGCCTCATGCTGCGTTCGGCCCATCAGCGTGATCGTAATTTCTGGTGATGAAGTAACACAAAATAATTATCCTTCAGGTAAATAAGGACATGGAAATCATCAAGGTTAATTTACTAAAATAAGCACACTTATCTTTAATACGCGTTTTTTTAATGCTACGTACCTTTTCATATTAAATTACAATAGATGACCATTGTGGTTAAATACTTTATACATAACAGTCAAAATGTCCTCTTGATGCTTCCTGTTCGTAATCAGTTACAAGAAACTACATGTTTTCAGATAGAAAAAAAAGAAAAATAACAATTAGCATATTCACTCAGTATTTTCACATAAAATATAAAATACAGTTGCGGAACGCAGCAAGTCCGCGTCCGCCTTTCATAGAGTACAAACACTAAAAGGTGAGGTGCCAAAAGCCTCAGTTGTCTTGAAACAACAGAATTCTTTTTTATACCATTAATCGATACATGTACATAGAGATTTACAGGCACCGCGCAAGAACGGCAAAGATAAAGAATAATAGACTCTGTCGCTGCTATGCGATGGTTCATTTCTTTTACTTTAAAATTGTTCGATAACTTTAGGCAATCAGGCATTTATTATTGGGCGTATATTAATGTTTGTGAGGCGAAAATTACTAATATTACAATCCCAAAGAAATAATTAAATCGATCGCTTTTCTTTTTATCCCGATCGCATAAGGAATAGTTTCATGAAACACCTATCACACATAATTACAGTGTTAAAAATCTTTCGAACGCGAAACATGCACCATCCACTGGCCCACATAGAACGCCACCCATGCAGGCTGCTTGGAGTCGGAGTAACAGGGGCCCCCCACGAAACAACCTGTCCATCAATGGCTGTGCCATGTGCCAATTTCCAAGAGGTGGCAGCTCAGACCCCTTAACAACATACAGGATGTCAGGCTAATCCCAGAACAAAAGAACCCAAGAAATTCCTGTCGAAATACGTGTTCTCTCTCTATTTCTCCTCGTGTAATGCACCATTGCAAGGCTTGCATACGCCTTCGGCCACCGAACCACAAATAAAGCAGCATTTATCTTGTAAACCCCTGTGCAATATCGATTTATATGAGAACTCCTTTCAAGGCAAATGCCTGACTGAGAAACGATCCAGAAATACTGCTTAAGTTAATATTTCCTGTCACATGATCGTGATGCAGGTGATATATGGCGGACGTGGTAGCTAACTCGCGCACCCAAATTGGTGATATCACAAAACTAGTAGCAGGCTGACTCGAAATACACTTTTCGAAAATGATCATTGCATATATATATATATATATATATATATATATATATATATATATATATATATATAGAGAGAGAGAGAGAGAGAGAGAGAGAGAGAGAGAGAGAGAGACAACGAGAGAGCTGTAGTTTGCTTTGCAACTGACATAGGAACTTATTCTGGTGTAACCACAAGCGCCGGAACGAAGATGAAGAATGGAAGACCAGAGAAGGCAGTGACCGCACCACGACAAGAGCGCCCCCTGCAAGAAGTGAATATAACCGCCGCTCCTGTCAGATCGTCTCAGTATACGGAAATTAGGAAACGTATTCGCGGAGCATAGCAAGGCATAGGAGAGAGAGCTACGATATCGTGATCCATATCGTACTTAGTTGGACTTTGTCTATAGCGAAGATCATTACTGTTTGCATCACAAAGTACTGTTAATATGCTTTATAGAAATAAAACTACTGATGTTATTTGCTTGAATTGTTGTATAGCATTCAGAGAACGCAGCATCCTTTAGGCATCCTATACAAACGAGTACGCAAGACCCAACCGAACTAGTACGAGATATTTCATTGTCACCTACTGTTAACTTCCCCAGCCTTCCTGTGCATCTTTCATGAGGTACACTTCATTAACTGCTTCATGAGTTCTGGTGTGGAATATCACATCTTGAAGATGGCACAAATGCTGCTTCAGAAGACGTGCCATGGCAAATATTAATTAAATCGTTAAGATGGTAATTCAACAATTTGCTTCACACCATTTAAAACTACTCGAAATGAAGAGAAAGATCGTCACTGCTCAGTAGTTTGTGTGCATAAACAACAGTGCTATGTTTTTGACAAGAAATTTCATTAAATAATCCAAACCTATTAGTATCTGACGCCACGAATGGAGCCGGTGATGTTTGAAACGATAGTTGGAATTTCACATCTCGATGTGAATTTACACCATCACGGTTATAAAGTTCCTGAACACAACAGGTCTGCTAAGTGCCTATTATTATTTGGCGTCACGATTGGAACGATAGTTGAATTTCAGATTTCGGCGTCAATTTATACTGTCACGATTAGAGAGTCGCCAACCACTACAGGTCTGTTAAGTGTTTCTTTTTTTAAAAAAGTTCTATAGAATTTCTAAGCTGACTGCATCTCTCAGCTACACCATGACGAAGAAGGGGGGAGGAAAGGGTATAACATGTGATAGGATACTAACAACAACAAATATCACCGCGATGTATTGAGAAACACGATCTATTCACGGCTAGATGACTGAGATCGTTGAAAACTCTCTCACAGCCCACGTACTGTCCTTCTGGACGCCCACACACACGGTACCACAGTACAGCACCAGCAGAGGAAACTGCCTCCGTAAACGTGGCTCATGACTGCTGCCGCGGAAGCACGTGTCAGCCAGAGAGAGGCCCGCAGGCCATGGAGGACCTGAGCGGTAGGAGTTCAAACGCTACCAATACTCCTAGCGCAAACGCTCATCATATTGAATCTTCTCGAATATCGGCAGAATATACATGCGACACATTGCAGTCCCGAAGGCGACTCAGCACAAACTGGGTTTGGTAGTTCACTATTCATACAGGTAAGAAAAGGGGGTTACTGTACTTTCAACTACCTAGTTGCAACTACTTTTTAAGATCACCCTACTACACACTTCCCCTATCCGAAATACACGCACATGAATCAATGTATATAGGAAATTTTTGGTAGATTAGCGAATAAGACAGGTAAATATTCTAGCACAAAATTTTTATTAACTTTTGCTTATACATTTACATACAGAAAACAGCTGTTTTCTTATTTTTGTTAGTTTTAGTTTTAATAACGTCCAATTTAATTTTTAACTTGTACTTTATATCAACATCTGAATCATCTGTTTCTTTCTGCAGCCAGTAATTTGACAAATACAGACAAGGTATATTCTTGAATTCCAGTATGTATCTATTTTTTTTCCTGTAAGCTATCTCTGTTGTGACTTTAACAGTTAGTTCTGCTCCTTCTGGCAGTTATTCTAGACGAGACATACGGTGATCTTAATTTTTCCTCTTATTTCGTGCATTATGCTATTATAACACTTCACATCTTTGCAGGTGTAGGCTGTCAGTTCTTCTGCTCCACATTCTTGTGGAATTTCGGTATAGAACTTTAGGTTTCGAACTTTTGCAAACGAATTACCATTAACGGTTGGTATTTCGTCGGTTTTAAGCTCTGAAAACGGTTATTTTGTTCTTAAGTGTCTGACTTCAAGCCCACCACATTTCGATATAAGGTAACCATTCTTTTTAAGCAGATCCGAGGAGGAATAGAGTTTGATAAACAGATTTTTCGCGTGTCCTTTAACATAATAAACGTGCTCAAATCCACCGTTTTCGGTCAGTATTCAACATATGGCCACTTACCATTGATCTTTACAGTAAATGCTATGATCTTATATTCCTCAGTCGTAGCTAGACTTCTCCATACACTGTGTGGTCTGTACATCCACAATAGCCTCTTCCTTTTCCATTTGCGTCTTATATTCTTCCTCTATGGTGGTTTTCTTCTTCAAATACTCCAGTTCTCTTTTCTTTACTTTGATGTCCTCCATTTCCAGTTTCCTTTTCCATGCACATAACGCATTAACTGTACTTAAAGGTGTAATTTCTTGTTTATTTGATAAATTGGTTCTTTTCTTAGGACTTGTTGTATAACATTGTGTTAATTAACCTTAATTCTGCGATACCTATATTGGACGGTATTGTGGAGAACAATGCTCTAGATTGAGAAAAATAAGTTTCTCCGGTTTTAACATAACACTTCTGTATAATAGTTACAAAATTTTTACTTACGTAGTCAAAATAATGGGTTTGGATTGTTTAATGAAATTTCTCGTCAAAACATAACACTGTTGTTTATGCACACAAACTACTGTGCAGTGTTGATGTTTTATTTTTATTTCGAGTAGTTTTAAACTGTGAGAAAGAAATTGTTTAAATGCCATATTAACGATTTAATCTCATGGCATGTCTTCTGCAGCAGCATTTGTGACATCTTCAGGATGTAATATTTCACACCCGATTTAATAACTGCTGAAGCAGTTCAGGAAGTGTACCTCAAGAAAGGTGCATAGGAAGTCTGGGATAGTTTAAAGTCCATGGCGGAATGAAATATCTCATGCTAGCTCCTATGTCATTTCCAAAGCAAACTGGAGCGCTATCCCTCTCTCTGTCTCTCTCTCTCTCTCTCTCTCTCTGTTTGCTACGATCTTGTTTTAAAAGTGTATTTTGAGTCAACCGGTAACTAGTTTTGTGACATCGTCAATTTGCGTGTATGAGACAGCTACGACATCCGCCTTAGTATCCCCTACATCATGATTACGTGACAGGAAATTAATTATTTATTAATTTCAGCAGTATTTTTGGATCGATTCTCATCCAGGCATTTGCCTTGGAAGGAGTTCTCGTGTGCATCGGTTTTCTACAGGGGTTTAAAGGGTAAACACTGCTTTATTTGTGGTTCGGTCCGACCGCACCGACGGCCCAAGCAGGCCTGGCAGTGGCACTTTACTCGAGGAGAAATAGAAAGGGAGCGCGTGTTTCGACAGGAATTTCTCGGGTGCTTTCGTTCGGAGATGAGCGTGAATCTGGTCTCTTAGTCATGCGGCCCCAGCGGCCACCCCTTGGACACCGGCGCATGGCACGGCCGTTGACGGACAGGTCGGGTCGCTTCGTGGGAGCCCCTGTACAGTCCGACTCCAACGAGCCTGCATGGGTGTCGTTCGTTCTATGTGGGCCAGTGGATGGCGCATGCTTCTCGATCGAAAGATTAATTACGTGTGATGGATGTTTCATAACGGTACGCCTTGCGCGATCGGGATGAAAAGAAAATCGATCGATATAATTACTTCTTTTCGATGTATTTTAGATGACTTGCATCTTCCTAAATAGCAGAGAATGATGAGCAAGAGAGATCCAACCCCTGCAAACTGATTTTTTTAAAATAAACCTTCTGCTTTATAATTGAATTTCCTGTCAGTGGTAGCCTTCCTCTACACCATAGAGCCGCCAATTATTGGGAGTGGGTGGGGGTGAGGTGGGGAGGGGGTGTTATCAGAGGTCATCATCATAAACTAAAGGCTATGCCTTGTCGATTTAGCCACGTCCCTCTTATCAGTGGTGGAGGGATTAATTAATTGATCAATTTAATTAAGTAGTCAATAAATAGATACCAAAAGTGTGCTTGTATCAGTGAAGGGGACGTGGAGGATTGGAGGTTTCCTGAGGGGTTGGGAGGAGGAGGGGGAGGGGGAGGTTTGGGGAGCAAGAGGTTAAGGACCTGTCATTCAAAAGAGAGCAATGGGTTTGCCCCTGATGTAGGCAACCCACACTAAATCCAATTGCGCTCTTTCTCTCCTTGCCCTGATATCCATGTGTTGTGAATATGAACATTTTATCTCTAGTCTTTCAAGTTGTTCCTTTTTTTCTGAAAATGATTGTATTAATGTGTAAATTCACACATCAAAAGTACTTGGACAGGGATGCAGTATGTCACCGACCTTGTTTAAAATATATATGCAATATACGCAGGAACGTTGGAAGCAATCGTGTGAACGTATGAATGCCTTCCCAGCATGGAACTATCTACTCATTAGTATTTGCCAATGATGAAGCCCTGATATCATAAAGTAGGGAGAATTACAAATTTATGATAATGAAGAGGGCTTCGAAAAAATATTAGCAAGACAGAATATCTATTAGTGGGAGGGAATGGAAGGAATGTAGTTCTGCCACAATGATCTATTAAAGCAGTTTAAATTCTTAGCATCGGTAATCCATACTTCGGGAAGCTGTGAAAGAGATATGGGAGGCAGGGTCCAACAGGCAAGAGAAGCAATTAAGATGTAAATGGAATTCTGTGTAACACGGCAAATACCAAAAGAAACACAGAAGAGGATTCTGCCAACAGTAGTTGAAAGTATACTAACTTGGTCTATTGCATTTCAAATTGGACGAAAAATTAGAAAATTGACTGCAAAAGAAGACAAATTTTATAAAATTATCTCCTAAATGTTTACTAGTTTCCGAATTAAAATTCGGTAAAGCTTGCTTTATTTACTTTTTTCTTGTTGGTTGGTCGATTTGGAGGAGGGTCCAAACAGTGAGGTCATCGGTCGTATCAGATTAGGGAATGATGGGGAAGGAAGTACGCCGCGCCCTTTCAAAGTAACCATCTCGACATTTGCCCTAAGTGATTTAGGGAAATCACGGAAAACATAGATCAGAACGGGCGGGTTTGGATTTAAACCTTCGTCCACCCGAATGCGAGTCCCAGTGTGCTAACCACTGCGGCACTTCGTTTGGTCAATTTGTCTGCTGGGTAACACAAGTACCTTATGTCGGATTCCTGTGAACTACGATTCATTTAGAAGCTGAACGTCTGTTGTCGATTTAGTTAACTGAGTTTCGGCTTAGACGGCCATCACCAGTCTATAACTCTCTTTGTCAAAGAGGTTACAATATTTGTAAATAGGATTGGGAAAGATGTTACTCACCTAGAGTGAGGCACGAACATAGAATAAATATCATCTTTGACAGTGAAGTGGTGATGCAATTAACAAGTTACAAGTTTAACATTAAATGCTTAAATGTAAGCGGCAATCAAAAAGCTTCCATTTGACGTTGTCGCTGCAGTGTATATGCAATGTAGTGTGACTCCGATCTAAGTATATAAGAACCGACGTGTAGGCAAGGGATTAGTGTGACATTCGTGTCTTTCTGATGTGCATGCGACAAATGCGGAAACGTGAACTATGGCGATGCTGTTACTAAGTGCGTCCAAACAGGACCAACGTGCTGTTCCTCGCTTCTTGGGTGTCGGAGGACAAACACCTGTGGATATCCATCAGAGACTGAAGAACGTATGTGAGGTAGCCTGTTTGGCAGAAACCACAATGGACTGTGGAATGGCGCGGCAACTTCCGAGCTGGTCGCGATTCGATACAAGATGCCGGTCTATCTGGGAGGCTAGCCTCATCACAGACCAGCTCAAGTGGGAGACACTCGAGCACCTATCCAGTAGTTCTGTTCTCTCCCCGTGCGGTTATCACGCGTTTGGTCTCTTTATAAAGGCTTCGACGGGTAGACGCTCCCTGTCGGACGAGGATGTGCAGCAGCAGATACGGACTTCCCCGCGCAGCAGGATGCGTTGTTTCGCCAGATGGGTATCTTCAACGTCGTTTGTCGGTGGGATTATTGCCTCAGTGCTCACGGTGATTTTGTCTGACTGGGATACCGATTCTGTACTGTACAATCTTCGAACGGAAACTTTTTGATCGCTCCTTATGAAGGGACCAAACCAGAAAATGACCATTAAAACGAATCTCGAAATAAAGTTCCTATATAAGATTTTAAATGAAATTAACAGTCACTACAAAATAAAATTAATAGCTGACAAGAGTACTAAAGAAACAAATACAGGAAAATGAAGAACTAAAAAAGAACAGTCAGTAAAGGAAGGACTGGAAAACTGATAGTATTAAACGAAGTTTAGAGAAGGGGGATTTTTTAGCTGTGTCTGGACATTCCGCATTAAACCTGGAGATTCCAGTGTTTCCAACAATTTAAGATTTTGGCTTTCGTGTGCTAGATGGAAGACTGGGCACTGTGGCTGGAAATTGTGGCCCTCACTCAATACATGCCCAGCAAATGTGGAGTGACCAATATAAATCTTATCGCAGTAAGGACAATATTTTTTATATACCCCACTGTTGGCTAGTAATTGGGTTTATCTTTGGTAGTGAAAATACCTTGGTCTGATGTGTGCCTCAAATAGTAGAAAATCCTATAGTTTCCGTATTTCAGTGTTTTTGCTACACTGTGTGATATCTGTAAAACATAGAAAATATTGTTTTCCGTTTCTTTTGATTATGTATTTAACGTATGTTAAGAAGCGATTTCCGTGTTTTGACCACAGTGAACGAACTCATTACCTGTAGTCAGTATTACATTTTAAATTCGAATGTATAGTTGCTATAAATCTGTACGTATGAAAATTAAAGCACCTGACTTGCTTTTCTATCTAAATGTTACGGTTGATCTCAAGAACTACTGTGGAATTTTTGATACGGTTTTAGACAGATTCAAGAGGAAGATTTGTGTAGCCTATATCAGTATACATTACAAACTAGTCGTCACACCGTAGATACCTAGTGTTAACGATGCTAAGCGAGGGTGGGTTGCTGGTAAACGAAAAAATAAGCAAGCATAAGAATGGAAGAGCTTAATTTATTAACAGAAGGGTGCTAAAAGTAGGATTTCTTCCTACACTGTGATACGATAATGGTCTCGAAGGGCATAAAAGAGGGGGCGTCTTTGGTAAGAAATTGAGGGTGCGAACCCGTGCCCGGAAACGTCATCCAGCTACACCATAGAGCGTGGAAACCACAGCGTGCTACGCGTGTCGCAAGGGCAGAGACAGCGATTGAAGTGCTGATGCTGCACTAGCGCCCTCTACGGTGTTGTTGTGACAGGCGGGGACGGGCTCGACACAGTCTAACGCCCTCAATACTGTCAGACCCATTGCGTGAATGTACGATTCCAGTCTGTGAGAACACAACGTCGCGTCTGTCGGCGAAGTGACTGTGTCACGCCAAGCGTTGATCTCGCGGTTTCGACGCTCTGTTGCGTCTTTGGGTGATGCTTCTAGACATAAGTTCCTACACTTAGTCAGTGAAGACATCGTCTACATGCAGAGCCCTGCCAAGATGACCCTGTGTGATCTGCCAGACCTGCCCACTCTCCTGAAAACTTCCTATTTTCCATTTTTTCTACGGAGATTTAGCAAGTTTTATAATTTTTAAACAGGTATAATAATAATGAAGCATTATTGAAAATGTTACCAGACAGAAATCTGAGTTTTTATTATGTTTATGTTACATAAAGATCGGACCTCAAATATCAATTTTCCTAAGTAGTTCGATGAAATTCTCAAAATTCTCAAGAAAATCGACTTTGAAGTTATCCGAGCGTCTTTTATACTCTAGAATCAGGTCATTTTTCTCAACGGACAACGTGGCTCTGTGTCAGAATGTTCGCCTAACGTGGGGGTGGCCTGGCTTTGCATCCTAACCTCTTCAAATAATTAAATGAAGGTGCATGACTCATGAGCATTTCCGTTAAAATACATAAGAATGGAAAAGATTGTAATGCTTTGTTCGTAATGTAATCAATCTTTATTAAGAATATTGCATGAAAGACGAGCGACTAAGAAATTCTGTTTTCATTGAAACTGAATTTTTGTGTGCGATTGAAATTGAATATAAGGGGACATGCAGTTTCCATAATAATTACAATGAGACACGTTATCATTAGCATATGCTTGATGAATTTTATAACTAAATGACAAGTATTCGAAATGAGCGAGGAAACAGCGATCCAGCGATTACGTCTCGAGCGCTAATTATTGTTTTTCCATGTTTATGGTTCAAATGGCTCTGAGCACTATGCGACTTAACATCTGTGGTCATCAGTCCCCTAGAACTTAGAACTACTTAAACCTAACTAACCTAAGGACATCACACACATCCATGCCCGAGGCAGGATTCGAACCTGCGACCGTAGCGGTCACGCGGTTCCAGACTGAAGCGCCTAGAACTGCACGGCCACACCGGCCGGCCTGTGTTTATGTATTTTAAGCTTAACGAATCTGCTCGTAGAACATCACATCACCATTGTTTAAAAATTTGAATTGATTTGGAATCGAACCTTTTTTTTTCCAACAACGTAATCTTTTTTCTTATAAGAGTACAATAATAACAAAGTGAAATGAAATGTGGATTACATTTTATCACAATTTCTCGTTTTAAATTTTCGTTTTGTATTTGTTTACGTTTGCTTTGTCTTAAGAGTTCGTGATGCATTTATTCTGGCTGCTCAAATTTTCCTTTTGTATTTTATCGTTCCTTGAGTCTTACTACAAGATACCTCTAAACCTGTTTGGTTGGGTGATTCCTATTAAGAACATTATTTGCTACATTTAATGTCAATACGGATTATGTTACTGAACAGTACAAATCAATTAAAACATCACATTAAACATGAAAAGAAAGATTGCGCTGCCGCTCCCGCCGGACGTTCGACTCCTCCCTCGGGCATGGGTGTGTGTTGTTCTTAGCATAAGTTAGTTTAAGTAGTATATAAGTCTAGGGGCCGATGACTGCAGCAGATTGGTCCCGTAGGAGGTCACACACATTTGGTTAATTGGAGGAAGAGAACGTTAATTTATATTTTATACTCGCATAGTATTAAAATCAGGAACACTGTATTTTTTGTGGAGCAGACGGAAACAAGATATTTAATAGTAAGAAAGGGAAGACACAACACATGGGTATAAAACAACAGAACCAATTATGAGTTAACACAAACGAACATTGCGATGGTATGTTAGAGATAACACTATGGGCTTCAAATGGTTCTGAGCACTATGCGACTTAACTTCTGAGGTCATCAGTCGCCTAGAACTTAGAACTAATTAAACCTAACTAACCTAAGGACATCACAAACATCCATGCCCGAGGCAGGATTCGAACCTGCGACCGGAGCGGTCACGCGGATCCAGACTGAAGCGCCTTTAACCGCACGGCCACACCGGCCGGCCCTAACACTATGGGAAAATGGTTCGAGAAGCAATGGGTCGTAGAAGATTCCAATATATCTAATCCAACCAAAGAGACAAAAAAACTACTGAAAAACACAATTTGATATTGAAAATGTCACTGGAACACAAACATTTTATGAGGCAAAGGGGAGGCTGATTCTGGTCTGTTTTGGTTTCATAATCGCCGACACAAAACTTTCCACACCCTACACTGTAACACTATCTTCTTGAGGTCTGAATAGCGCACAATCGTGGGTCCCCAAGACCTCTAGTGGTAAACAAGCATTCTGTCACAGAGACAAGTTGCCCATAGAAACAAAATCGTTTCTTGTTAAGTTATTAAAGACGCTCAGCAAACTTCAAAGTAGATTTTCTCGAGAATTTTTAGAGCTGAATGTCACTGCTTTGGGCAGCTGATATTTGAGTTATGTACTTCGCGTACCACCAATATAAAAAAAAAAAAATACGAAAATTCGTTTGATCCATGGTCTCCTTGTTAGAAGAAAAGAGTATATCAGTCTGTAGGGACAAAGAAGAACAGCTCCCGTAACATTATCAGTCAAGCTAATGCTTGAATTATTTGTTATGTATTTAGCTGATCTTACCAGCAGAAACCTGAGAGCAGAAAAGTGCTGCTGGAGATCCAAGTAAGTTACATGTCATCTCCACCTTTTTGTGCTTACTCCCTCCAATGCCGCGTGTCAATCCATTGCTCAGCAGAAATCGGCAAAATATCGGAAGCTTTGGGTCAAATAAAATGCACTCTCACAAAGGAGAAGAAGAAGAAGAAGAAGAAAAGAAGGCTTTCACCACGAAGAAATTAACCGAATGGGACGGAAACACGTTGTTCATGTACAGACAAACAAATGTTACACTTTCGGAAAACTGGGTGATTTATTCAAGAGGAAGAACTTCATAAAACGATCAAGTCAACAACGCACCGCTCAGCGTCTGCCCCTAATGCAAGCAGTTATTCGGCTTGGCAGTGACTGATAAGAGTTGCCGGACGTCTTCATGAGGCATATCTTGCCGAATTCTGTCCGACTGGCGCGTTAGCTCGTCAAAATCGCGACATGAATGATGGTCTTGTGCATAATGCTGCAAACGTTCTCAATTGGGAAAAGACGCGACGACCTTGCTGTCCCAGGTAGGGTTTGGAAAATACAAAGACAAGCAGTAGAAACTCTCACCGTATGCGGGCGGACATTATCTTGCTGGAACGTAACTCCAGGATCGCTTACCATGAAAGGCTATCAAACGGGACGTGGAGTATCGTCGACGTACCGTTGTGCTGTAAGGGTGCCCGGAATGACAATCAAAGGTCCTGCTATGAAAGGAAATGGCACCCCGACCTTTACTCGTGGATGTCGGGCCGCATGGCGGGTGACTGTCAGGCTGGCATACCATCGATGTTCGGGGCGTCTCCAGACACGTCTTCAGTCCGGAATTTCATTGATTGGGATAGAACTGTCTTCAGTGTTTAGTTCTGCTTCGAACTGAGCCCAATGACCAGCGAAGGCGCTGGGGTACCAACCTGACTGTCACCCACCATGTGGCCCTACATACAGAAGTTATGGTCTCGGGTGCAGTTTTTTATCATAGCCGGATCCCTTTGGTTGTCATAGGCGCCACTCTTACAGAACACTGGTACGTCGACGATATTCTGCGCCCCATTTTGTTGACACTCATGACAAGCGTACATTTCAACAAGATAATCTCCGTCTGTACGTAGTAAGAGTTTCTACTGCTTGTCTTCGTGCTTGCCAAACCCTACCTTGGTCAGCAAGGTCGCCTGATTTTTCCTCTATTAAGAATGTTTGGAGCATAATGGGCAGGGTCCTCCAACCATCCACGGATTTTGACTATCCAGAGCGCCAAATGAACAGAATTTGGCACTATATCCCCCAGGATATTCTGAAGGTGGCAGGGGTAAAATACAGGGAGCGAAAGGCTATTTACAATTTGTACAGAAAGAAGATGGCAGTTATAAGAGTCGAGGGGCATGAAAGGGAATCAGTGGTTGGGAAGGGAGTGAGACAGGGTTGTAGCCTCTCCCCGATGCTATTCAATCTGTATATTGAGCAAGCCGTAAAGGAAACAAAAGAAAAGTTCGGAGTAGGTATTAAAATCCATGGAGAAGAAATAAAAACTCTGAGGTTCGCCGATAACATTGTAATTCTGTCATAGACAGCAAAGGACCTGGAAGAGCAGATGAACGGAATGGGCAGTCTCTTGAAAGGAGGATATAAGATGAACACCAACAAAAGCAAAACGAGGATAATGGAATGTAGTCGAATTAAGTCGGGTGATGCTGAGGGAATTAGATTAAGAAATGAGACACTTAAAGTAGTAAAGGAGTTTTTCTATTTTGGGGGCAAAATAACTGATGATGGTCGAAGTAGAGAGGATATAAAATGTAGACTGGCAATGGCAAGGAAAGCGTTTCTGAAGAAGAGAAATTTGTTAACATCAAGTATAGATTTAAGTGTCAGGTAGTCGTTTCTGAAAGTATTTGTGTGGAGTGTAGCCATGTATGGAAGTGAAACGTGGACGATAAATAGTTTGGATAAGAAGAGAATAGAATCTTTCGAAATGTGGTGCTACAGAAGAATGCTGAAGATTAGATGGGTAGATCACATAACTAATGACAAGGTATTCAATAGAATTGGGGAGAAGAGGAGTTTGTGGCATAACTTGACTAGAAGAAGGGATTGGTTGGTAGGACAGGTTCTGAGGCATCAAGGGATCACCAATTTGGTACCGGAGGGCAGCGTGGAGGGTAAAAATCGCAGAGGGAGACCAAGAGATGCATACACTAAGGAGATCCAGAAGGATGTAGGTTGAAGTAGGTACTGGGAGATGAAGAAGCTTGCACAGGATAGAGTAGCATGGAGAGCTGCATCAAACCAGTCTCAGGACTGAAGACGACAGTAACATCCCTCAGGAGAACATCCAGCAACTCTATCAATGAATTCCAACCCGAATAACTGCTTACATAAAGGCCAGAGGTGAAGCAGCATGATATTGACTTGCTGAGTTTGTTATTTCCTTTCTTTTGAACAAATCATCAAAATTTTCTGAAACTGTAATGTTGTGTTTGTCTGTTTGTATAGATCACATTCACCGCGTTCCGTCCCATTTGGATAATTCCTTCGTGTGCCTCTCTTTTTTTTTGTCTTATAGTGTATTTGCTTCGGCTCCCGCTCACCGACCGACCTTTGAGGAAGGAAGGAAGGAAGGAAGGTGAGAATTTAAAGTCCAGTCGAAAGCGCTGTCATTAGAGAGGGAGCAGAAGCTCGTATTGTTTCAAGGATGGGTAACGAAATCGGCTGCGCCACCCTTTTCAATGGAACCATCCCAGCGTTTGCCTGGAGCATTTGAGGGTAATCACTGGAAACCTAAGTCTGGATAAACGGACGGGTATTCGAACCTTCGTCCTTCCGAACGCCGAATGCGAGTCCAGTGTGCTGATCACTGTGCCATCTCGCTCGGTCCAAACTTTGAGATCCAACAGTACCGTAGCGGATCGCAGCAAGAACTGCATTGTTGAACATGAGCGAGCTGTGTGAACCAAAGTGCGCTGTTGGCATGTAAACCACATTAGCGACAAACGTCCGTTTGTGTATTCGTTTCATTATGATGCTGCTTTATGACACTGCAGAAATGACACGGTGACAAATGGCCCGCGTTTACGTTCTCGAGCTGGTGGAGAGGCTTCTTTTCGTAGGGAGAAGAACACCGGGAGGGGGGGGGGGGGGTGGAGAACATACGAGCCTTTTCTCGTTAACGCTTGCAATACCAAGGGGCGGGACGGGGATACATTATGCCCACCTTTTGAAAATATTGGACTTGAGTCGGTTGATACGCATTTTAAAATTTTGAAAAAAAAAGTTTATTGTTTTTAATGAATTCATCTACCAGTTTCCATAGATGGTCTGAATTTTTAAATTAAGCTTAACCCAAAAATTTAAGTATGGGAAGTAGATGTTATTTGCACAGTGAATGTTGTATACAATATTTTCTGTTTCAGGATCACCCTCACACATCAGTATCTTTTAAAAAATGATGTTGTGGGTAAACGTCAACAACAATTAACGAAATTTCCATTTTTAAATTTTTTTATGGACAATCATGACGTAAGGTTGGTAGTACACGTTACTGAAAATCCACTGATGTTGCAAAGAGTGCGTTAAAGGTTATTTTCACAACTTGCACATCAGTACTTACTTGAAAAGCATGTTGTTAATTTAAGTGAACAACAATTAAAGATTTGGTTCTTTTTTTAATTATTTTTGGGTGGGCACAAAGTGCATTTCCCCCCTCCCCCCCTCATACACCCTCTCCCTCCCCATAGTAAAACGCGTCGTGAAAAACGCGTTGGTTTTGCTTGTGATCATTCATAAATCGACTTTCCTATTTCATTTTTTTCGATCGATTTTTGCGTTCCCTTCGTTACTTTGTGGGAGGCGTATTTGGCTGTCCCCTCAGTACGACCAAGTCTATACTCGGTTGAAGTCATATAGTGGGTCGGTATTACTTTCTTACACACTATGTATGCAGACAGACAGAGACACAGAGAGTCAGAGAGAGAGAGGGAGAGAGAGAGAGAGAACAATGTTAGTGCCGTTGAACGAATGATATTGCATCGTAACTATGTTCTCTGATGGTTAGAAGCTTCACTTTCTGACAATACTGCTAAGCGGTATTGTGTCGCAACTCAGTACCGCATCGAGAGCATGGCGAGACTGTCCCCTGGCAGGGGTGCAGGTGCTGAGACTCGCAGGAACTGATTAAAAAGAAAGTTAATTGAGGAACTAAACTGAAAGGGTACGTGATTTCTCCTACCCAAATATTTCTGACGTCTGCCTGCAAAGAGAGATGTTTACCTCATCCCGAGACTAAACTCACGCTGTTGTTGTCTCAGTATCATTTGTGCAGTCCTATTTTGTCAAGTAACATCATAAACAAACGAGTACTACTGAACACGCCTTGTATCGCTAACCTGGTTTATATGGCAATAATGCACTTGTTTCGCACAGCTGCCGTCTGCGAAACTCACTCGTTTCCATCAGTGCAGTTCTTACTGCAACTGCGCTACGTAATAGCAGCATATGAAAGGTCGGCGACCGGGTATTAACGTAAATACGGTAATGGTGGTAGATTTCCGATTTTCGCCGATTACTGTAGCTGAGGGTTGGAGCGAGACCCTACTTGAGCGCTTCAATTTGATACAATAAAAAAGTGACGTGGAAAGCAGATCTCACATCACTCCATTTCATCCGATTTTAATTTCGCATTGAGAAACGTCGCAAATGTAAGCTTTGCGTCTTACGTTGACAAATTTCCAGTAGAGATATTGATGCTGCGGAGTCAGTAAATAAAATGGTTGATTATAAGTTGCAGTTGAAAGAGCTGATGAAGATAACTGACACGGCATCCCATTTCATCATTCTGAAGGCTTTCCGAAAGTGTGGGTTTAGAGATGCTTATATAAGCAAGGGAATACTCGTATTTTTTATGATATTTATTACCATCCAACGATATCAGCGTCTTCTGAACACACTTCAAGTAAGTTAAAGATGATGAAGAAAACTACTTAAGGTCGAAACGAAGGGAAGGAAGATTATGATTTAATGTCTCATCAACATCGAGGTCATTAGAGACGGAGCACAAGCTCAGAATGTTTCATGGGTGTGGAGGGAATCCGCAGCGACCCTTTCAGAGAAAGGAGCGATTTAGGGAAATCACGGAAAACCTAGATCTGGATTGCACGTGATTTGAACCGTCTTCGTTCCTAAAGCGAGTCCATTTTGCTAAGCTTGCTCAGTCTTAAGAGTCGACTGTGAGTGGAAGTAGACAGTCAAAATTTAGCAGTTTTGTCGATAGAATATGAGGCGTGTGAAATAATTAATGAGACTGCCAACACTGCGAGAGATCTGGCAACACTGTGTTGTTGCACTTGTATAGACAGGTGTGCTCATTCCTTCTAAATGCTCAGTTAGAGGTCATCCAACAGCTACACACGACACGCATTCATAGGAGCAAGGCGTCTCTACACGGGAGCTAAATCCCTCTTCTCCACTGGCGATCGTGGTAATCAGTCGCGGTCACTGAATAACAAGCAACATTGCAAGACGTTCCGCCTATGGTCCGTCAGTGTACCAAGTCACGTTTGCTATCGAAGGGGTGGCCTAGTGGCAGGCGCCGCTTCTAACTTCAACGCTCTGTACCGTCGTTGGATGACGTTTCTGGAGACAGGTTCCTGTCCTCGATTTGTTCCTGAAGACATCCTCTATAATCTCTCGAAGTTTGTCACCGCAACATCTCTGGGACAGCCCGTATAATCACTACTTTTCCTCCCTCAAAGCAAGGAACTGTAAAGTAAACCTGTTATAAACCTTTTGGAAAAGCATATTTTCTCAGCTCTTTATTATAGCCATTTTTCTTTTATTTCTAATTAGTTAATAATGAAAAACAAATAAAATCTGGTCTTTGTTATATATCACAGTAAAACGAATTTGCCATAAAAAAACAGCACAAATATCTTGTTTCTACTCTCATTCTTTTTATGAACTTGCAATTTATTTACTTCAATGATACATTTCATTTGTCGTGTGCAATATTCTGTACAAATATAATTTATTAAAAATGCTTCGCCTTTAACAATCTTACCTAAATAGGAATAAAATTTGATAAAAATGTGTAGCAAAATTTTCATACAGGTGATTTTACGGGGTGGGGCTGGGGAGCAAGGGGAGAGGGGGGTGGGAAACTTCGGCAGTTCTGCCAGGGGTACATGATCACTACGGTACAGTTTTGCATCAGTACCTCCTTACGGTTGTATGGGCAAATAACGAGCGGGATCCCGAAGCCGCGTAACTGTTGCTACTGTGCAGGATGGCTGAGGAGTGCGTGCCGTTCGAGAGCGGCACCGACGTGTCCGGGGAGGAGTTCGTGAAGGTGGAGTGCCGCTCGCCGACCAATGGCAGCATCGTGTTCCGCGACTACCACGCCTTCGTGCCGCTCAAGCCCCGCGTCGAGGAGCGCGTGGTCAACCTCACCGACGTAGGCGACGACGACGAGTCGTTCTCTGAGCGGCCCTCGGTGCTGATCGTCGGCATCGACGCCGTCTCCAGGCTCAACTTCCACCGCCAGATGAACGGCACGCTCGCCGAGCTACGCAGGCTGGGCGCCATCGAGATGCTCGGCTACAACAAGGTAGGCCCTCGCCTTGGCGCCACTTAAAACGACACTTTCTTACATCGTTACGTAATGCGGCGATTATAATTAATGTTTTAATAAAAAGGACCCCAGATCGCAATAAATTATTGTTACTTATTCGGGTTAGCAGTTTCGGTCTATATGACCATCTCAGACCAAGGCATCAGGTAGCGTGAGGAACCACTGCATAGAGGAGCTGTGGTACCGAGCCCATATTAGGGAAACCGTTACGGACTTTACCTCTTCGTAATGCGTTATCTTATACTTTCTCATATCGGTCTAACATTAGAACTACATACAAGTGAACAATATGTTTTTGTGCCACATATTTGCCTCTTGATGTCGCGGTGCATGTTTATGATGAACAGAAATGAAATAAGGCGATGCTCTTATTTCTTCCGTTGAAACACAAGCTAGTTAAATGCTTTCAGAGATGTACTGCTATCTGAGTTACAGTAATTTACTCAATCCATTCTGTTAGCCCACAGTATCTGCCATCCAGGCTCAATTCGGCTTTACGCCAGATAAGAGGCGTTATTGTTGCCAGCTGGAAGGACACTGATTCATAACATTTTGATAGACAGTGCTCAGGTTGAAGCAGTTGATGTGTATTTAATTACTAATGGAATATTTGATCATGATGCTTATTAATGAAAACAGGCTACAGCGTTTTAAGAGAAAGCTAAGCGAGATGGTATGGGATCAGATATATATAGAAAGAGATAATGACCTTAAATCAAATTTATTCCATAGTAATTTGTGTTAGAAATTGAAAGTATCCATAGTCTGAAGTTATCCAGAGAATCCATTAAAAAACAAGTAAACGATTGATAGCTAAGGAAATTAAAATCTCATGTAAGAGGAAGAGGGAAATAAGGCCAGAAGAAGCCAAGATCAGATTTTACTTGCATTCTACTAATAGTATTGTAATATTTCAAGGAGAGACACTAAAATGTCGTGAAGTTTGTATTTCCTGCCCAATTAACAATGTTAATAATAAGATTTTAACTACATTCGTTATTGCCAAATGGGAGACACGACAACCAGTCAGTGAATAAGATACCATAAAAATTAAGCTAAATCACACTGTTGTGATTGATAATTCACAAGTTGCGAGGATTAAATGGTTTACTCAAAGCAGGAAGAGAATATATTAAAAATGTCATGCCACAAAGCTTTAAGCATTTAGAAGTATAATCAACATCCTTCACCAAAATTAATAGAATTACAAGAAATTCTAAAAGACAAGAATTCATATAGTATTGATGGAATTTAAAATCGAATTTTGAAAAGTTCTTTCAACTTCATAAGTAATGTCCCTAGTGACATACGTAATGAATCACTGGCCCAAGGAATTTTTCCCAGATGTACCAAAATATGCAATAGTTAAATTCTTCGTGAGAAAAGTGACAACAAAGACTTTAATAATTATCGTCCAATTTCGTTACTGACGTCTCTTTCCTAAATATTCGAAAAAGTGACACACTCAATAGTAGCCTCATATTTAAGTAAAAACAGCTCACTTAGTACAATACAGTTTGGATTCCAAAAGGATTTCTTGACTGCGATTGCTATTTATAAATTCACTCGTAAAGAATTAAAAGCCTTATATGGTAAAATACCGCCAATTGATATTTTTTGTGAAGAACTTAAGTTTTATAGAATTAATCGTTTAACACACAACTGTTGAATAATTCCGACAGAGTTGGAAGGGAAGAAAGATTTAGTGGCTGGGGAGAAATTACAAAGGGAGGCCCCACACGGTTCAATTTCTTTCTTACGTGTGACTGACCTTCCACTTTAAGTTCAACAAGTAGAATGGGTATTTTTCCAGACGATACTAGTGTTATAATAAATCCTATTGGAGAGAAATCAACACAAGAGATTGTGAATTATTTTTTCCAAGGAATTATAAAGTGAGTCTCACAAAATGGACTCTTCCTACAACGAATAGTCATACCAACAACTGATATAACAGTTGAGCAGGAATCAGTAAATATGGTAGAATGCTTCAAATGTCTGGTGTAAATAATGATTAAAACTTGGACTCGAAGAAGTGTATTACTGAGCTATTGAAACAATTAAGTTATTCTTGTAGTGCTCACCTACAGCCGTCACCTCTTCAACGAGTTAGGCGCTTTAACTGTGTCGCCGCAATGCATGTGAGGGCTGATCATCAAAGACTTAAATTCAGTTTTTCCTGCAGCATTCGTGACATTTTCCTATCTGGACGATGTATATTTGAAAAGAGCGGGTTTTGTGTATAATACCCATAGGCTGCTAATCTCGTATCGGTAGATTGGTATATTGCTCTGTTTCGTACATACTCTTTGTATTTCGTATACCAAACAATCGATGTGACGAGAGAGGAACAGTGCTGCACAATAAAATTCTGTGTTCATTTAAACCATGGAACCACTGAAGCTTACGAAAAGCTGCAGCAAGCGTACGGTGAAGATGCACTACCTCGTGTAACATTGTTTAGGTGGCTCAAGGAATTCAAAGAAGGCCGATGTGTTTGTATTAAGGAAGGTGGGTCTGATGTTTTGGCTTCTGCTATGACTGAAATCAACATCAACACAGGTGCTGAGATAGTCCGTGAAGATCGGTGGATAACATTACGTGACCTTAGTGAAGTACTGAGAATTTCATATGGCACTGACTTTACGATTAACTTGTGTTCGTTGGGTGCCAAGTGTGTTGACTCCCGAACAAAAGGCCGCACGAATGGAGACAACCCGTGAGGAGCTGCCTCTCTTAATTGGTGGATGCGAAGTATTTGTGGAATAGATTATCACCAATAACGAGGCATGGCAGTATCATTATGATTCTGTAGGGAAACAAGCCAGCACAGTGTGGAAATTGCCAGGTTCTCCAACACCAAAGAAGGCGACAGTTGTTTCTTCAGCAGGGAAAGTGATGGTGATAATTTTTTTTGACTGTCATAGAATGATTTACCAGCATGCCGTTCCATCTGATACTGCTGTTACAGCGGCATACCGCTCGCCAGTATCGGCTAAACTCAGGAAGCATATTGCAAGGAAACGACCAGAACTTTCTCGGACTGGGTGGCGACTTCATCATGACAATGCGCGCTCTCACGCCACAAATCAAGTCATGCAGTTTCTAGCCCAACTGATCGCTAGCTGTGTACCTCATCCGCCTTATATAGCCTCAGTCTTGTACCCTGTGATTTTTTTTATTCTCATCGCTAAAGCAAAAGCTTCGGGGCATTCCATTTGAGAACTTTGAAACAGTGTTCAAGAAAAGTGTGGCGGTTCTGAAGGACCTTACAAAGAATGCCCTGCATCAAGTGTTCGAGTACTGGAAGTGTACATTCAACTAGGAGGGGCGTACTTTAAAAAAGATCATCTAAACGTGAAATGGATTAATAAACGCCTGCGAACAAAAATCTGCGTCAGTCTTTGTTGATTAGCCCTTGCATATTCGCTAGTGAAATTCGTCATAGAATCCATCACAACTTGAGAAAAAAAACGATGTCCATACCAAGATCACTAGAAGACCAATGTTTTACTCATTATTAAAAGCTAACGGCCTTGCCACAGTGGTAACACCGGTTCCTGCCAGATCATCGAAGTTAAGCACTGTTGGACTTGGTTAGCACCAGGACGGGTCACCATCCGAGTCTGCCGAGCACTGTTGACAAGCGAGTAGCCCTCGTAAGGCCAATAGAGCAGCTGCTTGATTGAGAACTAGCGGCTCCGGTCATGAAAACTTACACTGGTGGGAGGGTGGTGTGCTGACCACATGCCCCTCCATATCAGAATCCAGTGACTCCTATAGCATGAGGGTGACGCGGCGGTCGGTCGGTTCTGCTGGCCCTTCCAAGGCCTGTTCGGACGAAGTATTTAGTAGTAGTAGCCATTATTAAAGTTGTCAGTGGTTCAGAAAGGAGTTCAATATACACCAACAAAACTTTTTACCATGTGTCCAAGAACGTAAAACATTGACACATAGCAGAGAAAGTTTTAAATCTAATCTGAAATCATTTCTTCTGGTTAACTTCTTCTACTCCATAGACGAATTCCTATTTGAAAATTGGTAGGCTGTAAAAGAAAGAAAAAAGAAAAAGAACAGAAAACTTAACACTACAAAGCGGAGAAAATTGAAACTGACTTTGTAATACTACACAAAATACCGAAAGGACTTACTATGAACATTCTCGAAGAACTGAAAATTTATATTCATACAAGGAAATATCCACACGAAATTCTAAACGAACACACGGATTTTAAACATAAATACTGTCTAGAAAACTTTATTGACATAATACAACACGAAAAGACATAGCCATATGGTAAACAAAAGTTACATGGACCATAGATAAAATTTAAAGGAAAATAAGAACAACGATAGCTAACGTAATCTCTGTTAAGCCGTATATAGTTTGTAAACATTTAGCATCCTAGTAAAGAACTGTCAAAACTCAACTGTCAAAATATCTGACAAAAACGTATTTTTACGTTTAGATTACTACAAGAACTACTTACTGAGACTGACAGACAGACTTTACAATAGATGCAATATGGTCGTCACTTCCAGCTAGACGTAAGTGATAGCGCAAATGTAACGTAAAACAGCCACAATTCATATACAGATAATCTTACTAATGTTATTCCGCAGGTCACTTGGTAACGGCAATAAGCCGAAACAGGCCTATCGTGTATAATATTTAAAAAAGCCTCACCTTATTGCAGCTGGTTTGGAGCATTCATTTCCATAATGTCTTATATCGATAGAAGAATCGTTCAGGCGATCTATGGAGCATGCAACTAAGTAACCAGAGCAGCTATGTCTTCTTAATTTCGCAGCTTATATATCCGCAAATGACTTACAGATTGAAGCCTGTGTTCTTCCCCTCTGTATGCGAGCACACAGTGATATTTTGTTATTCGCTTCCGTTCATGGTGTTAAACTTTTGATCGCTAGCCGCGCGGGGTAGCCGCGCGGTCTGGGGCGCCTTGTCACGGTCCGTACGGCTCCCCCCGTCAGAGTTTCGAGTCCTCCCTCGGGCATGGGTGTGTGTGTGTGTGTTGTCCATAGCGTAAGTTAGTTTAAGTTAGGTTAAGCAGTGTGTAGGCTTAGGGACCGATGGCCTCAGCTGTTTGGTCCCGTAAGACCTAACCACAGATTTCCAATTTTTTGATGGCTAGCAGTAGTATAGTTAAGCACAAACCTGCAGAGTAGAAATTCATCGTGGCTCAATTGGAGCCTCATCGGAGGATGAAGTGGACGCTGGGAAGGTGATCTACTGGAGTAGTCTGGCTGTTTGGCAGGTGGGCGACAACACTTTCCCGAATCTCGTGCCGGTGCTGGCGGGCATGTCGGAGGCGGAGCTGCGCAACGCGTGCTGGCCGAACGACAAGGTCGCCTTCGACGACTGCCCCTGGCTCTGGAAGACCTTCCACGCGGCCGGCTACCGCAGCGCCTTCGGCGAGGACGCGCCCTGGATGGGCATCTTCAGCTACCTCAAGGTATATTTCATTCTGTTCAGTTTCTTGCCATACATTTTAAACCTGTTATCTGCAAGCTCTCTAAATAGGTTGTTCACGTTCAGTAACAACGATTATATACACTCTAAGACAAAAAAAGACGCATCACGAAGAAATTATCGAATGGAACGGAAATTGGTAGATGTGATGTACATGTACAGCAAAGAAATGATTACAATTTCAGAATGTAATGGTTCTTCATTTACGTGACCATTACGGCACTCCAACCCCAGTTCTCAATACCAGTAATATCGTACTACTTTTCTGCGAAGTAACAGACATGTTTTTGTGACAGTATTCACATTTGGTTTTATGAATGTATAGGTACTCCGATGTATCGATATATTACAGTGATATGGTTCTTGTGCGTATTCATTTCTGTGAGACTGTCATAATCTTTGACTTACTTGTAACCGTTTTGGCGCAAATGCGCACAGAGCAGTCTTTGTTTCACTTTGCAGAAGTTAAGTTGTTATTTCGCTTTGTAAAAGAACAGTCAAGTCTTGTGTTCGGTTAAAGTGGAAATTAAATACACTCCTGGAAATTGAAATAAGAACACCGTGAATTCATTGTCCGTGGAAGGGGAAACTTTATTGACACATTCCTGGGGTCAGATACATCACATGATCACACTGATAGAACCACAGGCACATAGACACATACAACAGAGAATGCACAATGTCGGCACTAGTACAGTGTATATCCACCTTTCGCAGCAATGCAGGCTGCTATTCTCCCATGGAGACGATCGTAGAGATGCTGGATGTAGTCCTGTGGAACGGCTTGCCATGCCATTTCCACCTGGCGCCTCAGTTGGACCAGCGTTCGTGCTGGACGTGCAGACCGCGTGAGACGACGCTTCATCCAGTCCCAAACATGCTCAATGGGGGACAGATCCGGAGATCTTGCTGGCCAGGGTAGTTGACTTACACCTTCTAGAGCACGTTGGGTGGCACGGGATACATGCGGACGTGCATTGTCCTGTTGGAACAACATGTTCCCTTGCCGGTCTAGGAATGGTAGACCGATGGGTTCGATGACGGTTTGGATGTACCGTGCACTACTCAGGGTCCCCTCTACGATCACCAGTGGTGTACGGCCAGTGTAGGAGATCGCTCCCCACACCATGATGCCGGGTGTTGGCCCTGTGTGCCTCGGTCGTATGCAGTCCTGATTGTGGTGCTCACCTGCACGGCGCCAAACACGCATACGACCATCATTGGCACCAAGGCAGAAGCGACTCTCATCGCTGAAGACGACACGTCTCCATTCGTCCCTCCATTCACGCCTGTCGCGACACCACTGTTGGCGGGCTGCACGATGTTGGGGCGTGAGCGGAAGACGGCCTAACGGTGTGCGGGACCGTAGCCCAGCTTCGTGGAGACGGTTGCGAATGGTCCTCGCCGATATCCCAGGAGCAACAGTGTCCCTAATTTTCTGGGAAGTGGCGGTGCGGTCCCCTACGGCACTGCGTAGGATCCTACGGTCTTGGCGTGCATCCGTGCGTCGCTGCGGTCCGGTCCCAGGTCGACGGGCACGTGCACCTTCCGCCGACCACTGGCGACAACATCGATGTACTGTGGAGACCTCACGCCCCACGTGTTGAGCAATTCGGCGGTACGTCCACCCGGCCTCCCGCATGCCCACTATACGCCCTCGCTCAAAGTCCGTCAACTGCACATACGGTTCACGTCCACGCTGTCGCGGCATGCTACCAGTGTTAAAGACTGCGATGGAGCTCCATATGTCACGGCAAACTGGCTGACACTGACGGCGGCGGTGCACAAATGCTGCGCAGCTAGCGCCATTCGACGGCCAACACAGCGGTTCCCGGTGTGTCCGCTGTGCCGTGCGTGTGATCATTGCTTGTACAGCCCTCTCGCAGTATCCGGAGCAAGTATGGTGGGTCTGACACACCGGTGTCAATGTGTTCTTTTTTCCATTTCCAGGAGTGTATATGAAGATTGATACAAAACTGTTTTCTCGATGATGTGACAGTTAAGAAGAAGTATATGTGAATTTACAAGAAGTTTAATAAAAATGAGGATCGTGAACACGAAGTCAAAAATAATTTCTACCATACCATTGTTCTGATCTGGGATTGTTTGATCATTAATAAATTTCTGAAAAACGCATTTGTTAGGTCTTCAAATATTGCTAAAATACAGATCTGGACCTTCTAGCAGTCAAAGTGGAATCACCCTAGAATCAACAAGATGAGCCATAACAACTTCGACGAAATCTGCATGGCAATCCATTCAAGATAAGTGCCAAAATTTTTTACAGTGACTTCATTATTTCCATTCTGATGATACCATCCACAGTCAATTCTGACGATACCATCCACAGTCAATAACTTCGTTGTTGCCCTATAAAGCTAACATCTGCTGCGTGAGCAACATTATTAATCTGATTTCAAACCTACTTTGCAAGTGGTATTGTTAGAAGAGGGATTGGATCATTGCTTCAAGAGAAGTCAACAATGCGTTGGTCCACCTCTGACCCTTATGCAAATAGTTATTCGGCTTGCCGTTGATTGATAGAATTGTTGGGTGTCCTCTTGAGCGATGGGGGACTGATGACCTTCGCTTTTTAGTCCCCCTTAAACATCCCAACAACCACCACCACCATCTTGAGCGATATCGTGCCAAATTCTGTCCAATTGGTGCATTAGATCGTCAAAGTCCAGAGATGGTTAGAGGGTCTTGCCCATATCTTTGAGTGCCTACCAAGGACTTGTGGAATCCATGGAAGGCAGAATCGCTGCTGTATTACGTTTCCTGGGTGTACCAACATGCTATTTAGTAAATGGTCATTATGTTTTGGCGCATCAGTGTTCATTACAGTAGGAATCAAAGCAAAAATGGCATGAAACGAGATTTCTCGAAGTAACAGCGGAAAGGGGGGGGGGGGTTTATATATCTTTTGGAAACTAATTTTCTGAGGTCTGATAGGATAGGTTCGCTGTGGGAGTGTTCGCTCGGTAATAAATATTTGTGTTTTGTGAACAAGGGTGTTGTGTGTGGTAAGTGGGGGAAGGTGTGCTCGGCAGGTGGGCTTCGTGCTGCAGCCAACAGACTACTACCTGCGGCCGTACATGAAGCTGTCCGAGGACGACGTGGGCCACAAGAAGCCGATGAACGCCAAGCTGTGCACGGGGTCTCGGCTGACGGCCGAGGTGCTGCTGGAGTACGTGGGCCGGCTGGGCCGCGCCCTGCTGACGTGCCGGCGCCGCCTCTGGGCGCTCTTCTGGGGGGCCTCGCTGTCTCACGACATCCTCAGCTACCCCGCCGCCGGGGACCGCCTCTACGTGCGCCTGCTCAGGGACCTCGAACGCTGCGGGGCACTCAACCGCACTGTGAGTCTATGTTACCGATGTCCTACGACCTTCGATGTCGGAAGTCTACACATCGATGTTTCAGTATCAGTACTTACTTCTCTGAATTATAGGAACATCGACATTCCGGACAATATATCGACCTCCAATTTTGGCAAGTAAACCTGGGTACTAGTCACCACTAGCAATAATTTATTCGTAATTTAAATGAATCTTTCCAGAGCATGTATCAATCGACACCAGTGCAGTACATTTGCGCTATGTAAGATGTCATCATGTCTGGGGGAGGAGGAAATGGAGAAATATTTTCGAACATGTTGTAACGGCGGGATTGAAGTGACGGAAAACGTAGCGGAACCCGCGGAGCGGCCCGCGAGCAACAACACAACGGGAGAGGACGGACACGACCAACGAAGGACCTTACGACAACAACAAGAACGAACAATAGAGTCAAGAAAACCTAACTAGACAACCACGTCCACTCGTAAACAAAACACGAAAGTAAATACGCTGTCTAAGGCGAGTCGATATGTCCTGAGACGTACGCAAGGTTAGACTGGCAGGCTGAGAGACTGATCTTTTTTTTTCTTTATTGAGTTTCGAATCCTCCCCGAAGGGGGCGGGCTGGCAGCAGCTTAGTATGCTGCTCTTCAGCGTACAGAATTTGTTTTAAAAAGATGAAGATAATAAACAATAAAAACAGGCGATAATATCGGAGACTTAAATGGTAATATCGCGGAAAAAAAGTGGAACTTAAAACATAGAAACAAAGCGATGATGGTGCTAATAAAATACATATGAAGCACACGGGTAAAATAATAGACAGACAATTAAAAAAAAACACGGCGACAGTCTGGTTTCTGTTCGCAAGAGACATAAAATTCACACCCAGCGACAGCATGATTTCTGTTCACAACACTTTGGAAAGACGAACAACACTGAACATTCACTTGAACACTGGACTAAATAGTTAGCAAATATGACATACCACAGCCGAGGGCAGGTGGGGGGAACCTGGACAGATGATGGGAAAATAAAGAAGGGGGGAAGGAGAGGAGAAACGAAAGGGGGGAGGGGAGAAAGGAGCCTATGGAGGACGAGGACCCATAAGAAGGGGGGGGGGGCTGCTGGGCAGACGTGACAGGTAGTGTGGAGAGGCAGAGGAGGGGAACACAAAAGGACTCGGCGAGGGGGGGGAGGGAGGTAGGGAGAGGGTAGGCAGGGAGAAAACAGGATGGAAGGGTGGGGGAAGAGGGAGCCCAGGGAAAGGACAGAGGAAAGGAGGGGGGGTGAGGATCAGAGTTGATAGGAGGGATAAATGGAGGGAGAGAGGGCATCATCCGGGAGGGGGACAGGCTGAGCGAGAGGCAGGCGCTCAAGTACGCTATCGGGGACGCCACTATTGGCCATTGCAACCACGTGTTCCACTGTGGCGCCCTCACTCTAAATGTGGGCCAGGAGGCGCGCGCCACCACAGCTTACGGTTCGATGGTGCAGAGACCTCTAGGAGTCATCGACGTCCATGACGTCTGGCAGGGATTCAAATTCCGCAGCGCACGGTATCAGACAACAAAGTAAGGCAGGAACGTTGCAGTGGTTAAATGTGGACTTGTAAATGCCTTTCATTGTTCACACATTTCAAGATATCGTTGTCACGTAGCGTGTACGTGCTTTGTTTGGTAGTTTTGCTGCTGTTTGTGTTCACTTAGTTGTCGAATATTTGTTTTCGCCTGTTCCTTTGAAGGATAATTATTTCGAATAATAAACTTTCAACACACTTTAATTTCACGTGCCCCATGTTTACATTAAATATCATTAGAAAATGTTACCGCAGTGCTGGAAAGTCGACGAGTGATGCCACGGAGTTGTACGTATTTTACCAGCCCGTTTCACTGCTGACGTCATTTTGGAAAATAATTGAGAAGGTGGTATATTCCATGCACCATAAGATATTTTTGAAAAAGTAGTTGTACACCAAAGCCACATATCTGTTGAATTCGTACAGTAAACTAAAGGCTACAAGTCATGTACTGGGGGAGTTGCCATTTCGAGCTAGTCATTTACATCTATGAGTGACGTCCAGCTTTTGTGTCCTTGCACGATGGCAACGACACAGGAAGTAAAAAGTGATACCCAGTGATCTCTGCAGTGGTTAACTGCAGAAGGTTAACAGTAACATGACATACGGTACTGGATACTGGCGTGGACCGGTCGTAGTGCTGTGGCACAGGCACGCCGATGCCGGCGCAACTGACAGCGTTGGTAATCCAATAAGGCGGGGTCTGGATGAGTCGGTTGCCGCTAGAAGGCGGCGCTCGACCGGATTGGGAAAACAGTCTGTCTGTTGGTGGCCTCGTCACAGCCTATAAAGGCAGGCGAACGGATATGCGCGTCATCACGAGACTGTGATCGCAGCGCCACTATGGATGCTGCTCGCGCAGATACGTGTAGTCACGTGATCGCGGGTGAAGAAAGTAGTTCCGCGATCACGGTGCCGCCATCGATGGTTGCGCGCGCAACTTGCGGAGTAGCTACTCCTCTGGCGAAGAAGCGCCTGCAGTCCAGGCGTCGAGCAACCCGCAGATCCCGAATGTAATGTTGGTGGTTGTAGTGGCCCGTTTAGGGGCCGCCTACGTTGTTGTTTATGTTACTGGGGCTGTGACGCAGACACGCACCCAACAGATTCTGCATATGCTTTAACATCAAATTCAGCAGTAATTTTTTAAACAATTCTCCTTAATCGACCCTATGCATTGCGTCTCACTTTTTGTCCGTCGAGACTTTCTTCCTCCTTGATGTCGTTTTGCATTCACAACAAACGTGGGCAATACTGTACAGAACAGCCTAGCATCAGGTTGTTAACTTAAAAATAAAAGTGACGTGTATCAATAATGGCCGGAAGATGAGGTTGCGCTGCATTGAGAGAAATCATTCGTTCTGCGAAAGAGATTGCTTATAAAACACTCGTATGACACATCTTAGAATTTTTGCCAAGGATGTGTCATATGACTAACAGACTTGTTTGAATAATGAGAGAGAATCACTGGAAAGCTGAAAAGACTCAACAGACAGAAGCTTGAAGATGACAGCTATCCCACAAAATCCTTGCTTACAAAAGCTTAGGAACCAGTATAATAGGAAGAATCTAAGAAAGCACTACAGCCGTCTGGATATTACTCCCGCAGGGACTGCGATGAGACTATACTAATTACTGTTCGCAGAGACATTTAAGGAGTACTCTTCCCCTACTCCATACAAAATAAAACGGGTATATTCCCTAATAGGCGGAGCAGTGGGAAGTACTCTGTATTATGCATTTCACAGTAGTCCGCAGAATATGGATGTGGAATGTTGATGCAGATGTAGATGTGGATCATGCCTGGCTTAGCCAAAGGACGATCCGTGGGTGCACGCTGCAGTCAGACAGCCAGACGGCGCTCAAACTAGACAGTCGTCTTGAAAGACGCCAGGCAGTTTGCTAGCAATACTACTTGTATTAAATTATATTTACGTTAAGCGTTAGAAATACTATGGCGTCTTCGCATCTGTCCAAAAAAAGAAAAAGTGGAACAGCCACATCAATCAAAGCGCAATGGGAACTGTTCTACTTTTCGTATCGTCTGAAGGGTATAAAATTTCCTTGATATGCCATGAAACTGTTATGAGTTGGAAAAACACCACAATTTATTTGTCAGACCATTCTCGCCTTTGACTGCTGATGTCCCTGATTACTTATAACTTAAGCTGATAGACTTATAGCGTACCACCCGGCACCCCAGGAATATATATGTTCTTTATACAATGTTACACAAAGATCAATATTTTTGACTGCACAGAGAAGGTACTGAAGTTATTACAATGTTTGGTTCATTATGCACATTGATTCAGCTACCCTTGCCAATCTATTTTACGCGGCCGCAACGACGTCAGATATCATGCAGAACATTTTCGTATTCTCTTGCTCACTATGCAGAATACCACAGCCAAACATGATTTGATGCCTTTCTCTTCTGACGAACAAGACTGAATGCTGGTTCTATTAAGGAAAAACAGGGTTAATTAGTGACAAATTTTTTATGTTCGACATCAATTATTTGAATTCATTAAGTATCTTCATGCTAGGGGAGATCCGTTTGGTAACAGATATGGTGGACGAGTTAGATGTTATCAAACAAAAATTAATTCTATAGAAAAATCAGTTTCAAGCTCTTGACATACAATATTTCTAGGAATTCAAGGCAGGCATTTGTGGATCAGACATAACTGACTATGTTCCAGTAATTCAGACATTTTGGTATGACTACTCAAAGAGATTCAAAGACTTGCAACGACTGAAGACTGTTTTCGATCTTTTTGTCTGAAGTTATTACAATGTATGGAACATTATATTCTGACTCAGCTGCCCTTACCACTGTGTTTTACGCGGCCGCAACGTCTTCAGATATCACGCAGAATGTTTTCATATTCTTCTGCTCACTACGCACGAACTGTTTGTCCTACAGAAAGAATGTAGGAAATTTAATGCAGTTACTGGGGTACGTTTCCTTTGAAGACACGGTTTTCGAATTATCCAAGAAATACGCCGTTGAAAGTCACTTTTAGACGGTATTATTGAATAATTCGACAAGTATGTCATTTAGCGGAAACGTGTCCTAGTACAAGATTTAACTACACTCCTGGAAATGGAAAAAAGAACACATTGACACCGGTGTGTCAGACCCACCATACTTGCTCCGGACACTGCGAGAGGGCTGTACAAGCAATGATCACACGCACGGCAAGCGGACACACCAGGAACCGCGGTGTTGGCCGTCGAATGGCGCTAGCTGCGCAGCATTTGTGCACCGCTGCCGTCAGTGTCAGCCATTTTGCCGTGGCATACGGAGCTCCATCGCAGTCTTTAACACTGGTAGCATGCCGCGACAGCGTGGACGTGAACCGTATGTGCAGTTGCCGGACTTTGAGCGAGGGCGTATAGTGGGCATGCGGGAGGCCGGGTGGACGTACCGCCGAATTGCTCAACACGTGGGGCGTGAGGTCTCCACAGTACATCGATGTTGTCGCCAGTGGTCGGCGGAAGGTGCACGTGCCCGTCGACCTGGGACCGGACCGCAGCGACGCACGGATGCACGCCAAGACCGTAGGATCCTACGCAGTGCCGTAGGGGACCGCACCGCCACTTCCCAGAAAATTAGGGACACTGTTGCTCCTGGGGTATCGGCGAGGACCATTCGCAACCGTCTCCATGAAGCTGGGCTACGGTCCCGCACACCGTTAGGCCGTCTTCCGCTCACGCCCCAACATCGTGCAGCCCGCCTCCAGTGGTGTCGCGACAGGCGTGAATGGAGGGACGAATGGAGACGTGTCGTCTTCAGCGATGAGAGTCGCTTCTGCCTTGGTGCCAATGATGGTCGTATGCGTGTTTGGCGCCGTGCAGGTGAGCGCCACAATCAGGACTGCATACGACCGAGGCACACAGGGCCAACACCCGGCATCATGGTGTGGGGAGCGATCTCCTACACTGGCCGTACACCACTGGTGATCGTCGAGGGGACACTGAATAGTGCACGGTACATCCAAACCGTCATCGAACCCATCGTTCTACCATTCCTAGACCGGCAAGGGAACTTGCTGTTCCAACAGGACAATGCACGTCCGCATGTATCCCGTGCCACCCAACGTGCTCTAGAAGGTGTAAGTCAACTACCCTGGCCAGCAAGATCTCCGGATCTGTCCCCCATTGAGCATGTTTGGGACTGGATGAAGCGTCGTCTCACGCGGTCTGCACGTCCAGCACGAACGCTGGTCCAACTGAGGCGCCAGGTGGAAATGGCATGGCAAGCCGTTCCACAGGACTACATCCAGCATCTCTACGATCGTCTCCATGGGAGAATAGCAGCCTGCATTGCTGCGAAAGGTGGATATACACTGTACTAGTGCCGACATTGTGCATGCTCTGTTGCCTGTGTCTATGTGCCTGTGGTTCTGTCAGTGTGATCATGTGATGTATCTGACCCCAGGAATGTGTCAATAAAGTTTCCCCTTCCTGGGACAATGAATTCACGGTGTTCTTATTTCAATTTCCAGGAGTGTATATTAAATTTCCTAAGAAAGGTAGTGTTCATTTTTTCTGTAGGGCTAATACTTATAGTTTGCGCACAGCGAGCAAGAGAATATGAAAATCTTGCTCGTGGATTTGAAGACGAAGTGGACTGCATGAACCCCAGTGGTAGAGGCAACTAAATCATCATGTATGCGTGCCTATGGCTTCTTTTTGCGCTTTGAAACTGATAAAGTCTTGCCAGTGTTGGGGTATAACAGATTTTAATCTGTCTAACTCCACGCGCCTGACTGTATGATGATTTGTAAGTTCAGATACCTAATATATTCAAAAATCTAAATGAGTAGGAATTTATAAACACGCCTATATGCACAGGTTTTTGTAATTCTGTTCACTATACTATCAGTATCTTACGTTTTTGTTCATGGCTGTTGTTCAGCAACTGCAGTGCGTATTCTTTTTATCAAAATAAAAATCAGTTGTCAGGTGCAACAGACGACTGATTTTTATTTTGAAAAACAGCTATCTAATTTATTTATTTAATTTATTGCTTTGAGAGAAAAATAAAAAATTAAATATAAACATGTGTGATAAAACCCTTCTTATAAAAGTATGCTGCAGTTATTGCCTCTCAGAGTAGCCGCACTGCGTTGCAAATGCACCTTCCTAAGCTTCCAGCATGTGTAGCCTTCGTTGTGAAACCGTCTCATCCACGCACGTGCTCGGAATAGCGTGGCAACGGGCGAAGGTGAATCGCTGAGCAGAATCTGCTGCGTTCGCGCTCCGCTTCGCCGGTTCTGTACAAATACACTGGGAAAATCCGTTTAACTGAACGAAGCAAGGAGACGCTAGCTCGGACGTGAATTAATCTCGTGAGCAAGCATTTAGACAGTCTCGTACCTCCTACGTTTTGCAGTTCCTTTGATGATGTCTGCCGCAGTCTGTGGCGTTTCATGCTGTAAATTCATGAATTGGGGCTTCTGTTAGAATTGTAACTACCATGAATGGACGAAAAATGGAGATGCCGTCAAGGTGTGTTTACTCTATTTCATATCTGTTAATATTACAGTGATACACTTCTGTTATTAATTTACATAACTAATTCGTAGATGGAAAAAAGTTTAAATTTTCCGTGCCTTTTCGTATTTTTTCGGTTGACCCTATCCCCGTTATTTGCTTACCAAAACTCCAATTTTATTGCACTTTAACAATCCCTCATGATCAATAACAGAGATTTCTCTTGACCTTTTCTACACAAAAAATTTATTATTGTTGTTAGTAAATATAATTGGGATATCTTAGATAGGCCCTACATATGTCCATGTGCAAGATACAGTGAAATAAAAAAATTAAAAAAAAGATGGACCAGAAAGTAATTATCCGAATAGGACGGAAATCGGTACATGTGATGTACATCTACAGACTATGGAAATGAGCGTATGGCATCGTTGGCCAGCAGTCCCCCATTCGGGGAAGTTCGGCCGCCAAGTGCAAGTCTTATTTCATTCGATGCCACATTGGGCGACTTGCGCGCCGGTGATGAGGATGAAATGATGATAAGGACAACACAACACCCAGTCCCCGACCGGAGAAAATCTCCAACCCGGCCGGGAATCGAACCCGGGCCCGCTGCATGGAAGGCGAGCACGTTACCACCTAGCTAAGGGGACGAACATCTACAGACAAACAAATGAGTACAACTTCGAGAGAAAGAGCTTCACAAATTGAACAAGTCACTCATGAGTTGGTACGCCTCTGGCCCTTACGCAAACCGTTATTCGGCTTGGCAGTGATTGACAGAGTTATTGGATGTCCTCCTGTACGACATCGCGTCAAATTCTGTCCACTTGGGGCGTTAGATCATCAACGTCTCGAGCTGATTGGAGGGCCCTGCTCATAGTGCTCCAAACGTTCTCAGTTGGGGAGAGATCCGGCGACCGTACTGGCTCAGATATGGTTAAGCAAGCACGAAGAAAAGCTGTAGAAACTCTCGCCGTGTGCGGGCGACCATTATCTTGCTGAAGTTTAAGCCCTGAATGTTTGTCATGAAGAGCAACAAAACAGGGCGTGGGATTTCGTCGACGTACCGTTCTGCTGTAAGGGTATTCTTTGAGCCCAACTACACGTCATCTCTCAAATGCTGACATCTGCGTAAATTGTTCACGCACCTGTCTGCGAGGCATAGGTACTGCGCGTATGAATACAGGAAATGAAATTAGCTAAGGCTGACCGACCATTGACCTTCTTCTTCTTTGCGGATGCACACGTATTGCCCGAACTCTTACAGGACTCGGTAAGATTGTCTGCCGCTAGTAACGAGTGTAATGGGCAGGGGCACTACGAATGTAGTGTGTGTACATTAAGTTGGGAATGTTGGTCTCACGGGGAGCGTGCAAGGAATAAGTCCATGCAGTCTCACTATCCTCTGTGCCCTCAGTGGCTCAGATGGATAGAGTGTCTGCAATGAAAGCAGGAGATCCCGGGTTCGAGTCCCGGTCGGGGCACATTTTTTCAACCGTCCCCGTTAATGTATATCAACTCTGTCGGCAGCGTAGGGTGTTGATTTAACTATATTTTCTCACGTAGTGAACCGCTCCTCGCTCTACGGACCAGCAATAACCACCACTTGCGCTCCTTGTATAACCTGAAAAAATTGAAAATTTGTGGTAAGTTCCTATGGGACCAAACCGCTGTGGTCATCGGTCCCTAGGCTTTCACACTGCTTAATCTACTGTAACTTAAACTAACTTACGCTAAGGACAACACATACACACACACACACACACACACACACACACACACACACACACACACACACACCCATGCCCGAGGAAGAACTTGAAACTCCGAGCACACACACACACACACACACACACACACACACACACACACACACACACACACACATGCCCGAGGAAGAAATTAAAACTCCGAGCCTGCCTGTGTGGACGAGCGGTTCTAGGCGCTTCAGTCTGGAACCGCGCAAGCGCTACGGTCGCAGGTTCGAATACTGCCTCAGGCATGGATGTGTGTGATGTCCTTAGGTTAGTTAGATTTAAGTAGCTCTAAATTCTAGGGGACTGATGACCTCAGAAGTTAAGTCACATAGCGCTCAGAGCCATTTGAACCATTTTGAAACTCCGACGGTGGAAGCCGCGCAAACCGTGGTAGGGTGCCCTAGACCACACGGCTACCCCGCGCGGCTGTTGTCACCTGAAGAGGGTGGCTAGATGGGCAGCTGTAATATTAGTTCAAGACGATTGTATAACCCATTTGCAGACCGACAAGAAATTATTAGTTAATATGCCGGGGGAGCTTAAGTAGTCACATAAAAAAGGCTTGGATTTAAAATAAGAGGTGGTGAAAAACTTTCGAAGGCCGTACAGTCCAGAATCAGTATGCAGATCAGGCAAAATAGTCGTGAAAGTTGAGGCAATCATCCCACGACGCAGCAGGTTCGAGATACCCGTTTGGTGAAATACCGTGTCAGGCTGCGTGAAGCAGTCCGTAACTGCCTGCTGCACTTCGTAGTCCGACAGAAATCGTCGACATGTGAAAGCTTTTTCTCAAGTGACCGATGACGTGATAATCGCATGGGGGGAGATCAGGACTATAAGGCGAGTGCTCGATTCTCTTCCACTACCCCTCGAGTTGGCGTAACTTCTGCGTTACGGTCCTTACGATATGGCGACTTACGGTACTATAAAGCAGCATTGCTTCTTCCCGCATCATTCAACGAGGGGGTTTTCGACAGACCTGCTGCCTCAAGCAAATTCTTTATTCTCCGATCGATGTCTACTGGTGTTTGTCCTTCGGCAGCCAAGTAAAGAATAGCAGGGCCTTGGTTGCCATAGTTTACGTTACCGCATTTACCGGACGCACGTCGGAAAGACAAAAATTCCTACATGTCGGTGATTATATACCTGTACCGGTGACGCGTTACGTTGCATATACGCTGCACCAACGCCCTCAAACGGAAAATTTTTAATCGTCCCTTAAACTTTGAAGCGGACTCCCTGATAGTCGTGGAAGACTATTTCCTATGGGCTTTTCGGTGGACACAGATATAAATTCTCTCAAACTCTGCACTCCTCTCGCGTCAAACTCGCAATGGTGCCCGGTCACACTTGCGGGATTTCATTTGGTAAAACTGCACAGACTCATAAAGGAATGGTTAACGGTGTTTTGGTACTTTGAAAATAGTTCGAGTTCACAGAAAGACGGTTTTGTCCATACGTAATTACATCGAAATCAGAATCCTTGAAACGTCAAACGCGATTTTCTCCACATCGAAATGTTCCTGTCATTTATGATCAGACACAGCAGTGGAAAAAGGTCATTGTCAAAATTGAATTTGTTGAAAAAGAGACTTCAAATCTCTGTGCTATTATTGAAAGTCATATTTTGTGAGTACTAACTTACCTACATAGATATCATACACAGCTTCAGAAGTGAAGGCGCCAACCAATTAGTCAATACCCTACTTAAAACTAACTTTTTAAGGTTGTTTAATTATTTGAGAAAGTGTTGAATTTTAATATAATGTTGACGAAATTTATTTTGTTGATTCATATCGTTTGCTATATTGCATTTGCCTAACATACACGTTTGATTGTAGATGTAATCCCGTCCTTAAAATTAAAATACTAGTTTTTGCATGGACAGAAATATCAACTTTTTTATTTCCTTAAAAAATATATGTGTCCACAGGGATGTTAATAAATCTTATTTAACATCTTAATGAATTCAATTATTTTCATTTTTCATCGCATCAGTTCAAGAAACCATAAACTGAATAGTAAAATATTATATTTTATTTGATAGTAATCCTTAAATGATGCATTTTTCAAATTTGTGTTTTTAAACTCAGCGTCTTGTTAAACCCTGTCCTTCATATTTTTGTCCACCAAAACATGTTTCGACACATATGTGCCATTTTCTATGGGTCTTGATTTATTGCTGTAAAATTTTATACAGAGTTCATGTGTGTTTTACTATTTTCAAATTGCCTATTGAACAAATCTCGAGATCCTCAGAGAATGCAACAGTCTTTGCGGAAAACTTGCAGTAAAGGAGAACTACCACATGCAAAAGCAGTAACAGAAGGAACGAAGTTCTGAACTATTACACAACACTATGCAAAAAAACATTATTTGTAACTCTTAATGAACTACACCAAGAAATTTCCTGAAAGAAAACGTGATAGCCTGTATTAAACATCCCCTGTTATACAAAACACCTGCTGATCAACCCCTTCCCGCCCCCTTTTGTCTCTCTCTCTCTCTCCATCTCTCTCTCTCTCTCCCCCACTCTCTCTCTCTCTCACACACATACACACAAGTTTGCGTGCGTGCTCACACACATCAAATGAGTTCCACATCAAATAAGTTCTGTCCCAGCAGACTCATCCAAAAACACACAAAAAACTTTCAAAATTATCGCCACATACGGTAGAAGCAGAATGCTGAATAAATGAACGGTAACAATAATATAATGTCTTTCCGTGCATATGTGGAGGTCCGTTTTGTCCCGCATTTCGTTTCGTGTATGAAAAAGTTTTATATAAGGTGGGAGAGAAGGGTAAAAGATATGGAAGACACAGCAAAAAAAAAAATACCGCACCGCGAAGATGCATAACAGAACGAGATAAGTAAGTGCAGGACGTACATCAGTCTGACTCTCGAAGAAGTATTTTCAAAATTAATAACTCTTCAAGCAAAGCCTTCTGACTACTTTGCAGACGACATGCTGTCAAACCGTAAAAAGCCATAAATACAAGCTGACCTGCATAATTGTCCCTTCACAATTCGTATAGTTTCAGGTGAGCAATCAAAACGGAAAAAGACGCACATGTTACTGTATTTAGGACTACAATAGTAAAAAACCATCCACTTTGTACAATACTTTTGTACAGTAATAAATGTAGATGCACGGAAAATGGCATTTAGAAGTTGCAATATGTTTGGGGAAATAGAAAAGAGAAATACATTGTGTTTTCTGGAGTTTTAGAAAGCCCTACTATAATTCGCAAACACGAAGAAAACGCCAACAGAAGCTTTCAACCAAAGCAAGGTAGTTATCGCAATACCATGTCTAGTATAGGTTTTTGATTCGAGAATTGCGAAAAAGAAACTATTTTTAGAGGTTAGTCAGCTTAGGGATCTACAGACCCTAAATTTAGCCCAAACAGCAAAAGTCATCTGTTACGTGCCATTTAGACCAGTGGGTTCAATGAGTAATGCAACAAATGTTTTCCTGAAAACAGGTTACTTTTATTCAGGATTCCAGTATACCATATTATTCCCGACTCTTTTGGCTACGAAACCCTATTTTTCAACATAATCTTCGTTCAGTGCGACTTCTTCAAGCCACCTTTCTGGGAGGGCCTGTATGCTCGCATAGTACTATTCTACTGGTCGACGTCGGAGCCAAAATTTTGCCGTATAAGCAAACTCCCCATGATCCACGTACTGCCTCTCGCGGAGTGCATCCTTCATTAGGCCGAACTGATGGAAGTATTAAGGTGCGAGATCCGAGCTGTAGTTTGGATGAGGAAGAACAGTCCAATGAAGTTTTGTGGACTCCTTTCGACTGCACAGATTTGTGTGACGTCTTGGTTTGTCATGGAGAAGGAGAAGTTCGTTTGGACGTAAACACTGAAGTCGCTCTTCGGTTTCCAACACGGGAGGAGTCAGAGCTGTGTGCGGCCGGCCGGCACGCGCGAGATAGGACAGGTTGTAAGTGGGCTGATTCTGTGTTGGCAGCGCTGTGTAGCGCTTTGCATTGGATCTGACTGCGCTTTCTTTGTAAGAGTCTCTGTGGCTGGTTGGACTCGTTGTTGGAAGTTAATCGCCAGTAGTGTTGGGCACTTGGAGGTTAGTCGCCAGCAGTGACGGAAGTACTGTTGAGCAGTTGGAGGTGAACGGCCAGCAGTGGTGGATGTTAGATGTGAGAAGTTAGCATTGATGGAGGGTAGAGGTCTGAAGTGTTAACGTAGGCTAACAATCTGTACATGTTCGACTTGGAGATTGAATATTATTCGTGATTATATACCCTTGTACTAGATGTCAGCGACGATTTATGTTCGTGCCTGAGTTGGATGTCACATTATTAAGGTAAAAATACATAATTTGGTTTGCAACAAAATCTTTCCTTTGCTAACCACATGCCTATTAGTTGTTAGTGGCTTTAGTACTTAGAATTTTTTATTTAGCTGGCAGTATTGACGCTCGCTGTATTGCAGTATTTCGCGTAATGAAGACTATTGTGAGGTAAGTGCTTAATGAAATGCATAGATCATTGTTAGGATTTCTCTTCAGTCAGGGCCATTCTTTTGAATTAATTATTTGAAGTCAGGTTACCCTTTTTTCAGCAGTCAGATTGCGTTGTGATAGAATATTGTGGGTCAGTGTTGACTTGATTTAAAAAAAGTAAAGAGAAAGTAGGCTCAGTACATTCACTTTTACTCATCTGTTTCAGAATCAAATAACGTAGAAGTTACATCTTCTCAGTCATTCATCAATTTAAGTATTTTCGTTTATTGTATTTCAATTCCCCATTGGGGCGGGCTGGCAGCAGTATATGCGCTGCTCTTCAGCCGAAAGACAGAACAAACAATAGAAGACAGTCAAAAATATACAAAGGAGAGAATATGATGGACATAGATATAAAAAAGGGGGAACATAATGGAAGGCAATAGACAAAACAAGGGGCGACTGTAAAATGGAGATAAAATCCGTAAAAAAAGTAGAGCACACTAAAAACCACACACTGCGACAATTAAAAGAACACAAGGCACAGTATGACCAGAGCATAAAAGTATCGACGGCTGACGTAGCACATAACAAACACTGATAGCGAACCACAAGGCAGCACACAATTAAAATCACACCTCTTGACGGACAGGAGAAACAGCACTAAACAGAACACTGATGTGGCACACTGATGATGATCAAAACGGAGGATCTGCCAGGCGCAAGGAGATGAGGGAGACCGGAAGAAGGGTGGGAGGGAGAGAGGGGAGGAAAGGGGGGAGATGGGCGGGGGGCGCGCTGAAGAGGGCCAGGTAGGGAGGGATGTGGGAAGGAAAGAGGCAAGGATTGGGTCAGGGACTCGGGGGGGGGGGGAAGGAGGAAAATTCGCTCTGGGAGGAGGACGGGAGAGAAAAAAGGGGGCCCTGGAGAGGGGGGGGGGGAACAAGGCCAGGTTATAGTTGGAAGGAAGGGTAGATGTCATGGTGAAGTTCATCATCCGGGAGGGGGAGGCGCTGGAAATTGCCCTGATGAAGGAGATGGAGGGTGTGGAGGTGGAGAGAGGGAGCAATACAGCGATAGAAGCACAGCAGCAGGTGGGGTGTGGAGAGGAAGGAAGAAACCAGAGCATGGGGGGGGATCAAGCCTGCAGACAATGTAAGGGATGTGAAGATGTTGGAGGAACAGGAAGAGGTGGGGGAAGGGGATCAGTTCATACAGGAACCGTGTGGGGGAAGGAAGGCGGATATGGAAGGCAAGGCGGAGCGTATGGCGTTCAAGGATTTGGAGGGCCTTGTAAAAGCAGGTGGGTGCGGAGATCCAGGCAACACTGGCATAACAGAGTGTAGGATGGATGAGGGATTTGTAGGTGTGGAGGATGGTAGAAGGATGCAATCCCCATGTCCGGCCAGACAGGAGTTTCAGAAGGCGGAGGCGGGTATGGGCTTTCTGCTGGATGCTCTGGAGATGAGGGGTCCAGGTGAGGTGTCGGTCGAGGGTGAGGCTAAGGTATCTCAGGGTGGGGGTGAGCTGGATGGGACGACCATGAGGGGTGAGGTAGAAATCATGGAGACGAAAGGAGCAGATGGTGCAGCCTATGATGATTGCTTGGGTTTTGGAGGGGTTGAGACGGAGGAACCACTGGTTACACCAAGTGGTGAACTGGTTAAGGTGGATTTGGAGGGTTCGTTGGGACTGTTGAAGTGTAGGATAGAGAGCCAGGAAGGCGGTGTCATCAGCATACTGGAGAAGGTGGACTGGTGGGGGAGGCTTGGGCATATCAGCCGTATACAAGAGATAAAGGAGAGGGGAGAGGACAGAGTCCTGGGGGATGCCAGCAGTGGGATAAAAGATACGGGAGTTGGTGTTGTGGAGGGTGACATAGGAAGGACGGTGCGAGAGGAAGGAGGCGACCAGATGGACAAATCTGATAGGCAGGGCGTAGGTTTGGAGTTTAAAGAGGAGACCGGGATGCCATACATGGTCATAGGCATTTTGGAGGTCAAGGGAAACAAAAATGGTAGAGCAATGGGAGTTGAGCTGGAGGGACAGAAGGTGAATGACGTTATGGAGTTGGTCTTCAGTGGAGAAGGAGGGTCGTGAGCCACACTGGGTAAAGGGGAGGAGGTGGTGTTGAGTAAAGTGCTGATGGATACGGTGGGAGAGGGTGGATTCGAAGACCTTACTGAAGACAGAGGTGAGGCAAATAGGACAATAGGAAGAGGCGGCAGAAGGGGGCTTGTTGGGTTTGAGGAATAAGAGGATGTGGGAGGTCTTCCATAGGTCAGGGTAGAAGCCAGTAGAGAGGATGACGTTATAGAGATGGGCGAAGACAGTCAGGAAGGAAAGGGGCTTTCTCGAAGGTGGCGGTAGGTGACACAGTCGTGACCAGGGGCTGTGTTGCGTTTGGACTGGAGGATAAGTTTAATGTCTTGTGCTGTGATGGGAGTGTTTATGTTGGAGGGGGGGCAACTGCCCCAAGTACTGCATACTAGGAGCAAGTGGAGCGACCGAGGTATTGGCACGTTCCATGACGGTGGGGAAAAGAGAATAATCAAAGTGGGGATAATCTGGGATGGAGAAGACCTGGGAATGGTGGGAAGCGAAGTGGTTGGCCTTACTGAGGTTGTCAGGAATGGGGCGATCGTTATGGAGAAGGGGGTAGTGGGGAGTGGAAAGGGAACCAGTGAGGCGATGCAAGGCAGACCAGTAATTGGAGGAGTTGATAGGGAGGGTGGCGTTGAGTCACGAGCAGGTCTGGCGTCAGTCTCGGCGTTTCGTTGCTGTAATAAGGTTCCGTACATGTCGCTGTATTTGCCGGTGGCGTTGGAGTGTATCTCTGTCACGAGTGCGCAGGAAGGAGCGATAGAGGTGGCGGGATTCACGGAGGAGGAGGATAGCCCGTGGAGGGAGAGTGGGACAGTGGGGGTGGATGGTTTTAGTAGGAACATGGGCCTCCACAGCGTCAGTAATTACCTTCTGAAGGAAGGACGAGACGTGGATGATGTCGTCAGGATGGCGATAGGTAAGAGGGTGGCTTTCCACCTGGGTGGAGATCGAGTCCTGGTAGGCATCCCAGTTGGCACGGTGGTAGTCATGGACGGTCTTAGGAGGGGGTGCAGGGTGCGGAGCTGGAGGGGGGCTGTGAGCAGACGTTATGGTGAGAAGGACGGGGAGGTGATCGCTACCTGTGGGGTCAAGGACGGCGACGGCGACGGCGATACGCCCAAGGAGGTTGGTGGAGGCAGTGGCAACATCTGAGGTGGTGGCACTTTCGGGTCGGGTGTGCTGGGGAAGGGGAACAAGGTCACCCTGGATCGTGGAGAGGAACTGATGCCACCGCCGAAGGGCGGCAGGAGTGCGGCTATGAATGTTGAGGTCGGCGGCAATCACATAGGTGGAGGAGGTGCGAGATGAAGTCATAAGGAAGAGGAGCAGTGGAGCGGACATAGATGGTGGCACAGGTAATGGTGAGGGAGGGGAAGAAGACGCTGAGGATAAGGTGTTCAGTCAATTTAAGTACGGACACACACATTTAAATAAAGAAGTTTCAAGGTCTGCATGACGTTGTAGCTATGATGACAGACGCCTCGCCCGGCGACTCACAGCGCTTTTGTTCACTGACAACTCTCCGTAGACATTCTGAATATTTGCAGTGCTCTAGTTTTCCACCAAAGCAAACTCAATGACAATTCTGTGTTCTGAACGCACCTCCATTACAGACGTCATTTTGAAGGTTATGTGGCGCCGCCACCTATGGGAACTTCTTGTAACTATAGGGGCTGAAGCGGGAATATTCCCGGACGTTCCGCAAGAAATCCCACTTTTTTTCAACCGAAACTGACAGGGAAAGAAATGTATTGCATTACTTATTGAACAATCTTCGTAGATATTAACTACGGCCCTTGGGCTGCGGGAGGTGGTGGGAAGGACGAAGATTTTCTTTGATGTAGCTTTGATATCACTGCACAATTTTGCCGGCACTGCTTTGCATTTACGAGTGTTGGACGTGCGCGCAGATAGTGGTGGTGATGAGCGACCACGGCATTCGGTGGGGCGCGATCCGTGAGACGTACCAGGGCCGCCTGGAGGAGCGCCTGCCGATGCTGTCGGTGCTGCTGCCGGCGGGCTTCCAGCAGCGCTACCCGGCGGCGGCGGCCAACCTGCGGCGCAACGCGCGCCGCCTCAGCACGCCCTTCGACCTGCACCGCACGCTGCTCGACGTGGCGCACGCGCCGCGCGGGCTCGACGCAGACTCCCTGCGCTTGCGGAGCCGCGCCGCCGCCGAAGCGGCCGCCTCCGCCGACTCCTCGCAGGCGGCGCGGGGACTCAGCCTCTTCACGGAGCTACCCGCCGCCAGGACCTGCGCCTCCGCCGGCGTCGAGCCACACTGGTGAGCTTCGTCTCACTGGCTGCTAACCATCCAATCCGTGTTTACTTCCGCTCTACTCACATATTTAACCCTCCTAGTGCCACTTGGGATACACCGGTTCCCGTGAGATTACCGAAGTTAAGCGCTGTCGGACGTGGTCGGCACTTGGATGGATGACCATCCAGGCCGCCATGCGCTGTTACCATTTTTCGGGTTGCACTCAGCCTCGTGATGCCAATTGAGGAGCTACTCGACCGAATAACAGCGGCTTCGGTCAAGAATACCATCATAGCAGCCGGGAGAGCAATGTGCTCACCCCACGCCCCTCCTATCCGCATCCTCATCTGAGGACGACACGGCGGTCGGATGGTCCCGATGGGCCACTTGCCGCCTGTAGACGGAGTGTTTTTTTTCCAGTGCCACTGGGGTCAGTATAACCCCATAACCACACTGGAATTATACGAGGGTAATCCCAAAAGTTAGGTCTCCTATTTTTTTATAAGTACAGAACTCTATTTGTGTGGCAGTTGGTCACACTGTTACGAAGAGTGCTTCACGCGCTGTGTGTAAACATGCGCACGCCGCGCTGAGAAGATCAGTCTTGGCTTGGCAGCTGTTGAGAATGGAGCTCCCGTAGGATGTTACCGCCAAGTCCGAACTGCGGGCAGTTGTTTGGTTTTTGAACGCACCAAGGGCACTGCGCCGATTGAAATCCATCGCTAATTGACGGAAGTGTATGGTGAGTCGGGCATGAAAGTCAAAAATGTTCGTAAGTGGTGTAGAGAGTTTGCAGCTTATCGGACCGAAATTTATGACGAACAAAGGAGCGGGAGACCGTCAATTTCTGAGCAGACAGTGTTGAAGGTTGAGCAAAGCATGCGTGAAGATCGACGGATCAAATGGTTCAAATGGCTTTGAGCACTATGGGACTTAACTTCTGATGTCATCACTCCCCTAGAACTCAGAACTACTTAAACCTAACTAACCTAAGGACATCACACACATCCATGCCCGAGGCAGGATTCGAACCTGCGACAGTAGCGGTCGCGTGGTTCCAGACTGTACCACCTAGAACCGCTTGGCCACATCGGCCGGCTCGGCGGATCACCCTGGTTGATCTCTGCACGTTGGTTCCTTAGGTTTCCCGAAGCACTATTCATAGAATTTTAACGGAAACATTGAACTACCGGAAGGTGTGCGCAAGATGGGTGCCACGCATGCTGACTGAGGACCACCTTGCAGCCGAACAGGGTCAACTTTTTGGACTCGATTGTCACTGGTGACGAAACCTGGGCACACCACTTTACACCTGAGACCAAGCAACAATCACGCCAGTGGCGGCATTCTTCTTCGCCAAAGCCGCGGAAATTCAAACAAACACAGTCTGCCGGTAAAATCATGACAACTGTTTTTTGGGATCGGAAAGGGGTATTTTTGGTCCACTTTATGCCCACTGGGACCAGAATTAACGCTCACAGTTACTGTGAGACTCTGAAAAATCTCAAACGGTCTATTCAGAACCGGAGAAGAGGAATATCGAGCAAGGATGTACACATTCTCCATGACAACGCTCGCCCACACATCGCTCGGCAAACCGTTGCTCTCCTGCAACAGTTTCAGTGGAACACAATCACCCACCCACCCTATAGTCCTGACTTGGCGCCCAGTGACTATCACCTGTTCCCTAGGTTAAAAGGACATTTGGCGAGAAAGTATATTGAAAAATCATATTTCTATTGTTTTCAAAGGTATTTTCTTCATAAATATAAAACTTTCTCTCTCTAAATAATTGTATCGAACGATATTGTGTTCAGTTTTATTTTTACAAAACATGAAAATTTATGTACGGTTTTTTGCACTGAGTAGTATTGGGGCAATACGACTGATGGACGTGGGATAAACACTTTTTTTTAGCTCTGTTTTGCACAAAAACAGCACAGAATTTGCCATGTTGTCGACTGACGTCTTTATTTACGTCGGGAAAATACCTCTGTGGTCAACACTTACATTTTGTTTACAGGTCCTGCTATGGTCAAAGTTATATTATGCTTACTGTTTCTGTGTGTCTTAAAATATCTGAAATTTTTTAATGTCAGAGTGCTGATAATTCTCCGTGGTTATTAAAAAAGTGTATTAGTGAGTGCTTAGGTTATATGGTATTTTATAATAAATAAACATAATGTAGTACATTTTATGTAGAAGAATTAACATTACTTTCTTTTCTTATTCCTTTTCTTTCTCTCTCACAGTTGTAATGACATTTATAAACAATAAACCAGTGTGAATCCATCTGGTACATTAAACGGTTCTACTTCACGTAAACCTGTTGTCCTGTCTTTGTTGCTTATAAATATCTTTCCAACTATGAGAGTAAAAAGGAAAGAAAAATAGTAATATGAATTCCTCTATACAAAATGTACTACATTATTTTCATTTGTTATATTACAACATATAACACAAACAATCACTAACCCACTTATTTAGCAACCATTAATGTATTCAGCACATTCATGTCAAACAGTTTTTTATTTTTAGTCGTACAGAAACTGTAAGCAAAATACAATTTCAACTATAACATAACCTGTAAGCAAACTGTAATCTTTGACCATAGATGTATTTTAGGATGTAAACAAAGAAGTCAGTCGGCAACATGGCGGATACTGGTGTGTTTTGTGCAAAACAGAAGCAAAGAAAAATCTTTCTGCCACATCCATAAGGGCGGAAATCGGCATAACAACAAGCAGGGTAGAAAGTAAATACACGTAAACAGCAGTACATCGTAAACATGCAACTCACGAATTTTAGTAATTTAACTAAATTATTGTTTTGCACAGGGCGACTGCAGTGTTAAATTTGCTGTCTACGTTGTGAATATGTACTGAATAAACTTCGAATATGTATTATGTTAACTGAAGATGAGTGAAAGCCCGAAACGCCTATTAGCTTAAATGCAAATACATAACAAAGTGGCTGGTTGCTGTATTTATTAAAATAATATAAACCATACGCACGGAGCTCAGAAGGCAGTAAAATGGATACATTATCGATATATTTTCCACGTCCCTAAAAACGAGCGGAATGCCGTGAAAACAAAAACAGTTATATCACCACAATTTTTAGTATAGGCGTCGCCAGCAAATACGGTGGTTGTGTGCAGGTGCACGTGCCAGGAGAGTCGCCCGGTATCGACAGACAGCGAGGAGGCGGTGCGCGCAGCGACCTTCGTGGTGACGCAGCTGAACTTGCTCCTGGGCTCGCACCGCGAGTGCGCCCGGCTGACGCTCGCCGAAGTCCGCGACGCACGGCTGCTGGTGGCCAGGTAGGTAAGAGCCCTGTGTGCGACAGAGCGCGAATGCACTTCGCGAAGCTTGATGGAAGTAACCGAATATGATCGATGTTGACTCTCCTAGTGACTCACGAGGAGAACACGGAAGTGCCATAACCCGACTTCCTAGAAATTCAGATCGTGGAACAGGAGCCAAAATAACACGCCTGTCGGCTTATCGGTAGATATTCGACCAAATGGTTCAAATGGCTCTGAGCACTATGGGACTTAACTGCTGAGGTCATCAGTCCCCTAGAACTTAGAACTACTTAAACCTTACTAACCTAAAGACATCACCTACATCCATGCCCGAGGCAGGATTCGAACCAGCGACCGTAGCGGTCGCGCGGTTCCAGACTGTAGCGCCTAGAACCGCTCGGCCACCCCGACCGGCGATATTCTACCATTTCTGAGAAAATGACTGTCAAAGTTTTCGACGCTGTTTAGATGCCTTTTAGTGTGAGAGAAGCTCGCCCCAACTAGTGGCACAATGGCTAGTGTCACAGCTAGTTTTGTGTCCCAATTGTTTTTATTTATTTTATTTTATTTCTTTCCTTTATCTACCCACGTCCGTAGAAGGTTACTATACAAACGTTTCTTATCAAGTTACGGATACAAGGGCGTTATCTTAATTGTAAAATTATAGCTAGGTTGGACAATACGTGTCATCTATTCATTATATATGTGTATGGTATTTTCAGGGATCACAATCTTTTTAAATTCTCATTTTCTTATATTTTGTTCTTATATCAATTCTTAATTCTTATAATTTATTCTTATGTTTATTCTTCAGGAAAATTTGGTGCTTTCCCTTGAATTATAACAATCACAGAAACATTCGAAACATAGAAATTCCGTACACCACGAGCATTTTGCAAAGACAGATTTGCCACAGCGACATTTCTTCGTATGAATCTCACTCTGGAAAGAAACGTCGTTAACATTAGTTAGTGGAGTTACGTCGTGACGAAACTGTGAGTTCATGTTTCCTTAGCCACATGATACACTCCCTAACACGTTTTCCTTTAGTCTACCCACTCCCACGACGACGAATGAGGAAACGGCCGACAACGTGCTCCCACATCAAGTGCAAACTGATGATGGGGAACGAACATCGCTCACGCGTGTTTACCAGTGCTCTAGTGGCTACATCTGCTAAGGAGTGATTTCTGAGCAGAATCAGCTCAACAGCTCATGCGCCCAAGTCAATCACAAGAGTAATTTACAGATGAATGGGTCTGCTAGATGACAATTACTTCGGCTTTAGGAAAGATGAAGGCACCAATGAGGCTTCGTAAAGGAGGCTAGGTGTATGATAAATCTAAATACTTTCACAGAATTTGTCGACCTAGGAAATGTACTTGACAATGAAACATGGAATTAAAGGTTTGAGATTTTCAGAAAAAATTGGTGCACGCTGTAATGTAAGACAGATAATATTCAGTACGCACTAGATACGAGGGGGAACAATAAGAGTGGAAGACCAAGAAAGAAGTGTTCACAATAAAAGAGACATAACGCAAGGACACAGTCTTTCTCCCCTACTGTTCAACCTGTGCTTCGAATAACCAATGGTGGAAGCAGAGGATAGGATAGTTGGGTTATAATTCAGAGTGAAAGGACATTAATTATAAGATTTGCTGATGGCATTGCTGCCTTCACTGAAAGGCTGGGACAGTTATAGGGCCTGTTAAATGGAATAATCATTGTACACAGTACAGAGTACGGGGTGCAAAGAACTCTGGACTGTGAAGAAACTGGAAAAGAAGAGAATCACAGTGTTTGTGATTATTGTTACAGTACGATGGTGAAAAATGAGTAGCCTGTTAAAAAATGCAGTTAACACAGGAATAAAAATTAATATACTTAGCTTTGCAGGTGATGTAGAATTAATCTCTGAAAATATAGATGACCTGCCAAGAAAGGATTTTTTTTTTTAAAAAAGGGGTCTAGAGGTAAATGACGATGAATTAAATTCATGAGGGCAGAAAGAAATTACAGGACTAATATAAAGGGGAAATCTTCAGATTGATAACCATGTTTGAAAAAGTAGATGGGTTTAACTGTCTGTAGATTATAGTAAACAACACAGAAATTAGAAACAGAAGCGAGGATCAAAGCGACATCCAGAGCGTCTTCACTCAACTAATTACTGTCATCCATTTTTTTTCGAGGAAGTAAGATAAGGATATACTAACTATAATAAGAGCTGTATTACTATATCGGGTAGAAATTAGGATAAAAGAGAAGTACGGTATACAGGAGAATGATAAAGGTCTTTGGAAATAAAATCCTGTGAAAGAAATTTGGACCAGTTTCTGAGGGAGGAGAATGGCGTAGAAGGAAAATTAGGGAGCTTAGGAAAATGTCTTATGAATCAGACAATGAGGTTGAGATGTGGCGGCCATGTCTGTAGAAGAGAAGAGGATGCTAGATTGAAAGAAGTACGAGAGCATAAGCCGATGGACGAAGATCTTGTGGGAGACTGAAAATAAGGTGCAGAGACCAGGTGGCCGAGAATCTTCAGACGCTTGGAGCAAGGGAAAAAGATGACAAGGACCAGACGCTCTGGAGGAGACATCTAAAGAGGCCAAAAGCCAACTGCGGTTTGTGCGGTCAGGAAAGTAAGTAAGAAAGATAATGAGTGAGGAAGTCCTCAACAGAATCGGCGGAGAAGCGAACATACGGAAAACACTGACCAGAAGAAGGGACAGTGATAGCACATGTTAAGACAACAGGGAACAACATTCATGGTTGAAGTGGGAACTGTAGAGGGTAAAAATCGTAGGGGAAGACTGACGAAAAAGAAGCTGCAGTTCGTCAGGAATAGAAATCTCAAACAAACATGTTTCATGGCTTTTTACGAGTAATTATGACGTCTGAACTTTGACGTTCGATAGATGTGGCCTAAAGATAACTTCTGCATCGTCTTCTGCACTCACAGAGCGAATAATGCTCAGTTTCGAAACTGAATGTCACTTGATTGATTCTATACATATTTCTCTAAACTCACTTTGCGAATTGTTTTCGTTTCAGAACGCAACTGAATCACTCGTCAAAGTTGTATAAAAAACGTGCCCTAAAACAAGGTCCCTTTTCTCAGAGGTTCTGTATTATCACTATATTGGAGGAAATCTTGGTTTCAGAGTTAGTTTATCTTCCATTGGCCAATTACTCTCTGCGCTATAAGCAGTCCTCAAATGGTCCGTGAATTTTAACGTCAACGAGCTACATGGCAATGTTTTGATGTCTGGGTGTACATGAAGAGCATCACGGCTGCGTGGACAGAGGATGGCACTATGGGACTTAACTTCTGAGGTCATCAGTCCCCTAGAACTTAGAACTACTTAAACCTAACTAACCTAAGGACATCACACACATCCATGCCCGAGGCAGGATTCGAACCTGCGACCGTAGCGGCCGCACGGCTCCAGACTGTAGCGCCTAGAACCGCTCGGCTACCTAGGCCGGCGACAGAGGATGTCTTGTGTGCATTGACAGATACAATTAAAGAAAGATAGTGTCTGTACAACGCCGAAAGTGCAAATTACTATAACGAACATTATTACGCAGATGCGCTCTGTCATCAGTCTTCGAATAAAAGGGGGGCGGGGGGGGGGAGGAGGATGAGGAGATTTCCCCCTCTCATTAAATAGTTCCCCGGCCTCTCAAAGAAGAATTTCTTCCCTGCCAGGGAAGTATTTTTTTCTTTTTACTGTAAGTATTACTACTGCTCTTTGAAAATAGAAAACGCAGAATACGTTCGACGGGGGTTATACGCGGTACGAGAGCGAGATGTAAGCAAAAGAATCCATATTGCTAATACCAAGTAAGCTAAACGGTAAACAATTCTCAGGTTCATTAAATGGCTTGGTATTTAGGGTCACATTTCCAACAGTTCTGCGCCAGCCATTACGACTGTAGCTTGCATTTCAATTTCTTGAAACAGTTAGTGTTCTATTCCTGGTCAGCGTGGTTCAATTTGTGACGATAAAGCGTAAAGTTACGGAAAGTAATGACAGTGATTTATTCCAGTTCGAATCTCAGGCTTCAACTTCAAGGAATATTAGTATTACAGCGTCTTAGTAAAAAACTGCAACATTGGAACTGATATCTGTTACTGAAAATAACAAGTGTATTACACTAATCGGGGGATGTGTCGACAAAACCGGATTTCAAAAACGGAAAGGAATTCGCCTCTGGCTTTTATCAAACAGATTCAGGAGCGTTACATGCCTGTACCGCTCAGAAATACAAAATCACGGTGCTCTTAAAGATATTAAAACGCACATTGAGCTAACTTTTACTGAAGGATTCAATGCAAACAACAGCAAAAAGCTAAATGATAAAATTATGGTAGGAGCAAATTTCACTTAAAGAGAGAATCTATTTTGAATGATAGGAAAAAGGAAGTAATCGAAAAATCTTTCTCTGAAGGTTGCAGAAAGTGGGAAGAAAAGAATGTAGAGACATTACAAGCGACCGCGAGCGGTTTTAGAACAGCGTATCTCATATGTATAGAATACGACCCGTTCTTACTTTTTAAAACTCACGTGTTTTGGAGGCACTGAATGGTTTCGATATAGGGGACATTATAACTCTCCCTTTCAGTCCGAGAGGAAGAATAAAATGGGCCAAACGACAAATGTTGGTAGTTATTGTGATTTTGAGACTGAAATGTGTCGAACCGTTGTCTGCTGCCTGAATAATTATTGCAGGCGTGTCAAATTGATCGCGCCAAGTTATCGGACTTTTTAGAGAATTAATAACTGCAGGCTCTGAAAAAGTTTGTTACCGTCAGTAGAGATCTGCATGAGATGTAAAAAACGGCTGCTAATTGTTCGTCGGCAAACTGTTTTTCCGGAAAACATTACAAGTACTTACAAAAACTCAACGCCTGGTCTGTTAACTGGGAAAATAATGATTATTATTATTTAAAATAAACACACATTTTCATGTTGACACATTATAAACGAGAATTACTATTGCTTACATATTGAACGTCCAAGGCAGGAAGGAGAGAAGTGTCTGTCTCTAAAGAACGAGGGAGTGCGTGAATCTTAAAAACAAATGACGAACAACTTACAAAAATTCTGAGCATTTGGTTCATTTTCATTGCAATCACTGATATGCACTAAGTCTGCCTACTCTGCCCATGAAAAGTCATTAGATTACACAAGCTGATGAAGTCGAATATTCAGCTACTAAAACATTCAAGGATCATTCGAACCTTCAGACAGAGTGATTGAATTGTTCACAAATTTCAAGTACCATGTTTTTCAAGGATTAATGGACAGCACAACTGCAAGGTTTTTCGTTGGTAGTGATAATTTATTCTTGAAACAGTGTGACATTTTAAATAAAATGTGGTGACCACAGGAAGAAAATAAGTTAATGTTATTTGGTGATGCCAAAATCGACTCCTACCTGTAAGACCATGAAATTAGTGGCTTCAACTAGTGACAGTTCTGTTGTTGTAAAATTAATTAAGGAAATGTGCCTGTTCAAGCAAGTGGAAAAGGAAAATTTAATTTGTAAAAATTTATGGGATCTGATGCAAAGGATACAAATAAAACCAGTATTTTCTGCAGAGTGTGAAAGGGGGTTTAGTATAGTGAATAATACTTACTAAGCTCCGGAGTGGAGTGTAAACAAAAACACTGGCTTCTGTTATGTTTGTGATTATTAATGAATCGTGTTTAAACGGTTTCCCTACTGAAAGGCTTGCAGCAAAGTGGATAAGAGCTGTACACCACTCCGCAATAGATGCCTTGTGAGGGAGAGAGTCTATAGAAATATCGTTACATCAAAGCAAAATGTTTATGTAAATTAAGTGAGTGGATTGTTCTTAATATTTCCATCTAATAGAATGATCACTTCTTCAGCGATCCTATATATCCATCTCAATGGTACTACTATTATGTTGTATGTAAATAACACACCAGTACTGCTACTAGTACTGGTGTTACTATTGTTATCGCTATAAGTATAACACAAATATTGATTCTTAAGCTTACCCCTGTAATGAACCAATCTTATATGTTCCTCAATGAATATATTGTATTACTTCTTCGTAATAACATGTTCTCATGTTGTAGCTTTGATTTCCTGGGTTAAAGGTAGGTTACATTACATTAAATTCAAAACAAGTACTTACCTTTACAAGATAGCTTCAGCGTCTAGCGATCTACTACTACTGCGCAGTATTCTATATAATGAAATCCTGGGTGTTACTATTTACTTCGTCTGAAGAATTAACAATTTCAGTTCACAATCGGTGTTTGTTTGGCACTTAACATAATTAATAAAAACAAATTTTTAAATAAACAATGTAGAAAATATATCATTTTCACATTGTTTAAAGAACTTCATCAAAAACTGACTGATAAGAACCCGAGAGCTCCTCGGACTAATCTCATGAAGACCAGTACCAAACTCTGACGCACTTGGCCCCCAAAAATTGTGAGTATATATATATTGTGAACATATGTTTCAGAACCTTCGAGAACAGGTAGTAAATCCAAGTTGCATGAATACAGTTATGGTTATTGAAACTGTTTCCAGTTTTATTATATACTTCTTTCTGAAAATAAATATTTAAGTGAAAATTTACAGGCCTAATAGTTAATAATGAAGGTTGCAAACTTTGAACATCTAAAAAATGAAAACTTCCTGCTATTTTTGTAAGGTAGATTCCATTATTGATAGTAAACTTAACAAAATCATAAATGGAGACATTCTGTTTGTGTATAACACTGAAGAATGAAAATTATTGCATCTAATGTGGACTTCTTCTCAGATCATATACTTTTAATATACTAAGTGCTAATTTTCTTGGTGTAAGACTGATACCTGATAATATACCGATATATAAAACACAAAAATATATTGACGGAAAAATTGTGTCTGACAATAAGAAATCTATGAACATACACAGGTAAGAACTATATAATTTACGTAAGAAAATCAACTCGAGTCTAGCTAAAATTTTGGTGGTATTTAACAGTTCAGTAATCGAGCAGGGGTCCTGTAGGACTAGATTCATTGTCCCTACTTGCCACAAAGTCTGGTTTGAACACTGTGTGGCATACGTTTCAACAGTAGAATGCCTAACAGCTATAGTCAGCAAATCAACTGTATTAACAGGTTATGCGAGTACTAACAATAATTCTACAACTGAGTGGCCTCTGACTATAAAGCCAAATAAGACAATCAGCACATAAACAAGTGAGGTGGCCACTTATAACGATGTAGTGCACAATTCAGCAGGCATCAGCAAACAAAGCGGCCGCCCCTTCAGAACAGAGGGGTGAACTCTCCCAGTGCTAAGAACGGCAATGAGTTTCTGCACGGGTCACGAGGTATTTTGCACAAGCGCTAGCAGATACTTGTAACTAGAGCGCCCTACGGTAGCACGCGATCATGTCGTGGTAGAAGTACCGTATGAAGAAGCCGGGTTTCTTCTCCGCATTCAACTGCACGGTAGAGACCTCATCAGCACTGTACGTTGTAAGCTACGTCCTGTGTGAAGGTGGCTTTATGCGTAGGAGTCTGTCTTCCACGTTGGGAGTGTCTTGTGACATGAAATTCCATGTCATGATATCACAGACCTTGTCCAGCTCGCTCCACGTACACATGCGAGGACGACCTGAAGCCACCGGCACACTGGACGAGTTAGCTAACGTTGACGTGACTTCACTTCATGCTGTTTCACGCTGAGGAGGCATTTCGTCACGTGAAATACAAAATACATTCTGCGATATTTCGTCAACGTACCAAATAAACCAATAGGAAGCAAAAACGTTCCCTACGTCACAAGCAGAAAGCAAGACACCATTATGTAGGCAAAGGGACCGTACGTACTTGCCCTCACCGATTTGATTCATATTGATCAGATATGTAGAGCATGGCTAGGACTTCAAAATACACACATTAAAAAAAGTTTTGCATCACCTTGGTTCCGAGAGTTCCGGAACCTGTACAGAAAACTGGAATAGAGATCAACATCAACATCATTTCCGCTCTTTTTTTTACTTATGAAAACCACACATTGCATTTTGTACCACCATACAGCGAGACCTTCAGTAGTGGTGGTCCAGATTGCTGTACGCACCGGTACCTCTAATACCCAGCAGCACGTCCTCTTGCATTGGTGCATGCTTGTATTCGTCGTGGCATACTATCAACAAGTTCATCAAGGCACTGTTGGTACACATTGTCCTACTCCTCAACGGCGATTCGGTGTAGATCCATCAGAATGGTTGGTGGGCCATGTCGTCCATAAACAGCCCTTTTAAATCCATCCCAGGCATGTTCGATAGGGTTCATGTCTGGAGAACATGCTGGCCACTCTAATCGAGCGCTGTCGTTATCCTGAAGGAAGTCACTCACAAGATGTGCACGATGGGGGCGCGAATTGTCGTCCATGAAGACGAATGCCTCGCCAATATGCTGCCGATATGGTTGCACTGTCGGTCGGAGGATGGCCTTCATGTATCGTACAGCCGTTACGGCGCCTTCCATGACCACCAGCGGCGTATGTGGGCCCCTCAAAAAGCCATCCCAAAGCAGCAGGGAACCTCCATTTTGCTGCACTCGCTGGACAATGTGTCTAAGGCGTTCAGCCTGACCGGGTTGCCTCCAAACACGTCTCCGACGATTGTGTGGTTGAAGGCATATGCAACACTGATCAGTGAAGAGAACGTGATGCCAATCATGAGCGGTCCATTGGACATGCTCTTGGGCTCATCTGTACCGCGCTGCATGGTGTCGTGGTTGCAAACATGGACCTCGCCATGAACGTCGAGAGTGAAGTTGCGCATCATGCAGCCTACTGCGCACAGTTTGAGTCGTAACACGACGTCCTGTGGCTGCACGAAAAGCATTATTCAACATGGTGGCGCTACTGTCAGGCTTCCTCCTAGCCATAATCAGTAGGTAGCGGTCATCCACTGTAGTAGTAACCCTTGGGCGGCCGGAGCTAGTTATGGTAAAAAAATTTGTGGTAAGTTCTTATGGGACCAAACTGCTGAGGTCATCGGTCCCTAAGCCTACGCACTACTTTATCTAACTTAAACTAACTTACGCTATGGACAACACGCACGCCCATGCCCGAGGGAGGACTCGAACCTCCAACGGGGGGAGCCGCACGGACCGTGACAAGGAGCCCAAGACCGCGCGGTTACCCGCGCGGCAGCGAGTCATGTCATCGACAATTCCTGTCTCTCTGTATGTCCTGCATGTCCGAACAACTTCGCTTTGGTTCATTCCGAGACACCTGGACACTTCCCGTGTTGAGAGCCCTTCGTGGCACAAAGTAACAATGCAGACGCGATCGAACCGCCGTCTGGACCGTCTTGTCGTGGTTGAACTACAGACAACACGAGCCGTGTACCTCCTTCCGGGTGGAAGACTGGAACTGATCGGCTGTCGGACCCTCTCCGTCTAATTGGCGCTGCTCATGTATGGTTGTTTACATCTTTGGGAGGTTTATTGACATCTCTGAACAGTCAAAGGACTGTGTCTGTGATACAATACCCACAGTCAACGTCTGTCTTCAAGAGTACTGGGAACTGGTGTGATGCAAAATTTTTTTTGATGTGTGTATCTAAAACACAACTCTCAACCATTTTGGAGAGAATGGAGTTTGAAAGATTCAGGCAGAGATATACGCTAATGGGAGGTCGCCGGCAGCCGAGGAGTCCACAAGCGACCGAGTAAGCGCTTGGTTCCATAAGATACAGGACTGTGGATTGAATCTCGCTCCTGTTTATTATCTTCATGTTGAAAATTCGTGTTTTTGTTTAAAGGTTTGGGAGTTTCTCATTATAGCCGCATTCCTGCAGGTACGTTTTAACAAACCATGAGCCTATTTTTCCGGTATAGGTACGGGGGAATACGACTCACCGTATGAACCAATTTTTACGGTTATCCTGCAGTTGGTTTTGACCCACCAAGGAGGTAGAAAGGGAACAGCGTTTACAGACTCAAAGAGTACTTCATTCATATGTTAGCCTCCGAGGTAGTTACACGTCCATACTCCAAGACGTCTGATTTTACGAGTAACTGTATTGATGTGTCTGGTACTTCGACAGCAAAAGAACGGGAACCTGAGTATGAAGCCGAATCGCTTTACAGTGGAGTTTCAAAAGTACGGTTTAAATTGGCATTTGCGTACAGTGAACAGCTCCTTCTCCAAAACATATAAAACAAGGTAAGGTGGAAAGAGGCATGAACAACTTAAAGCAACTGATCGGTGGACGTATGGTCGTTTCATAGAAACTCGAGAATGTAATCAGCAGGTGACGACGAGATACCTACAGCAATGGGCTCTTGCTGCTGCTGGACGATTCCCTGATTTAAATTTTCGAGCTTCTGACTCTTGTGTCTTGCTCTTCAAACGAAGACCACGGATTCGCCAGGGAAAAATCGCCAGATTTGTATCCGAGAGGGAAAGCGCTTTACTGCAGCAAGTCTTTGATGCAGCAGCAAATTTCCGAATGCAGACTCGAGCCCTCATACCAGAATACGACAAGGATTTTGTTATTAACAACGATCAGACAAGTATTACACATAAAAGAACCTGAATCATTTACATCAATAGCAATACTATTTTTGTAGACCATACGATACTAATGTGTGAATGTTTGTTCTAGGATACCAATATCAATCGTATCATGACTGAACTCTCACAGACCGCGGAACAAAGAAGTTTGTTGTGCAGCGAAAGGATAAGCACAGAATGACACATTCGTACACTGCACAATAGGCTGTAATCTTATCCGGAAAATTACTACCGACGGTCTTCGTTTGCTTGCAAGAGACCACAGGCTCATTTAGACCAAGGGTGCAAAAACCAGCTGATGAGTACGCACACAGATACAAAGCCCAGCAAACTCGCAACAGCACTGTACAGGGAATTTCTAATTGATGTATAGGTACATGAGAGAAGGAAAATTCCTCCTTCTGCTCGATTCGTGGAGAGGGCAAACGAACCTGGTTTTGAAGGTGAAATTTTTCCAGATAGAGAGGGCCTGCCAAAGTGCAGTATTAAAATAATTCTTCCAAAATTTACTCCTTTGGTCATCCCTGCGACGTTTATTTTTACAGGCGGGTGAAAAACATCGTAAAGAGAGTACAAAATTGCTCATACTTCATCGAGAACGAGAGGGAGATAACTTCAAGACAAGATTGCATAAAAATTCAATTAATCGTACACCATCAGTTGTTTGCACCAACGTTCGGTCCGAGAACCGTTTATAAACGTAAACCAAGTTTGTTTCCCCATGCTCATGCAAGACCTCGGGGTTCATTATGCGTGCTGTATGCCACAATAATTAATTTTACACGTCTCTACGATCATTATCATCCTGAATGGCGCAGTGCTCCATGCGTGTCACAAATGTAGGCACAGTAACGTCAGTAAAAAAGACTATTCTGATTTGATTCAAAATGGTCGTGTATTCTTTTTTATTTCCAGAGTCCTAAAAAATGTTTTGTTTTCCCGTTTTTCAGAATAAATATTACGCTAATAAATATTCATAATTGGGAACGTCATAATAAATCTGTTGTTAGAGTTAAGTGGGAATTTAAAAAAATTGAAAAAGCACCATCAGCGAAATTCGATCCAGAGACTTTGTGCTTCTGAAACCAAACACTTAATCACTTCGCTATGGACTCATTATCTATTAGCTACCACACAGTAGTATATATCTGCGTGCCTGAAACTTCCAGACTCGATTTTCTCGAAAACAGTTCAGAGTTGCGCCCTCCTCTTTACATAAGCTGAAGTCCTAGTCATGTTCTACACACTCTGTTTGCATGAATCAAATCGGTGAGGACAAGTACGTACCGTCCCCTTGTCATCAGAAGCCCATATTCGGTGGTTTTTATATTATATGTTACATCCTATGAATGTATACTATTTCTAAGCACCAGTACATTGAATGTCTCGAGAACAAAAGGATACTGCTACGATTTGTTACGATAAAATTACAGGAAACGTCATATTGATGGTTAAAGAGTTCTCGTATTTCGTTATTTGCGTTAGAAGTCGTATGTTTGAGAATAATAAATTTTAAGGCAACGACCCAGTGAAGATTCAGGAGAACCTGTCGTTATTGTTAGAACTTGGTTATAATTAAACGTCAGTTAATAATATTTCCGCGATTGAAGCCTTTAGAAGACTGTAACATTAAATACAATGTCTGCAGAATCAAAGTCACAGTCACCCCGTTTACACGGGGCTCCCAAAACTGGTTTTCGTAAATCGATTTCCCAATACTGCTTCTAAGTGGTCGTGTAAACACCTCAAAACCTGTTCTGGAAATCCGCTTCTAGTTGCCGGTTTTCCAATTCCGCAATTGATTTTCGCTCCCATGTAAACGCTACCGATTTTGAAACGTACTTGGGTTGTCAAGTTACGTTTTGTTTCCAGAATATTCGGAATATGGATTTATTGTGCACTGAAGGAGAAGCAGAAATATTAGACTGAGCGTGAAGCTGTCTACCTGTAATATTCAAGTGAAGAGAAATAACGATTGTGTTGACTGAATCAGAAACTGTATCAGCTGTTTCCCAGACGCCACATTTAACTGGACTAGAAAATCCGCTTCAGACCTTAACGTGTAAACACGACAGCAAAAACGGTGTTCGAAATTCGGTTTTCGTCTGTCGGAAGATGAGTCCCAGTGTAGTTGGTTGACGCGCCACGCTACTGAACGGAGGCAGGGTTGGTATGGTAGAGGGTTCGCGCCCTGATGAACACAATTTCTTTCCACCTTAGCGTTTTCGAAAAGGTTGTGGGAAATGTCCTGTGAAATAAAGAGAAATAATGTCCTTTATATTTGATGTTATGTAGTGTAAGTGCGCTCTCTGTCAGGAGCGAGTTTGTTCGATGTGATGAATTTTTATAAGCTTGCAATTTTAAACACGGCTGACAGCAGCAACCGTAAATAAATTTCGATTTATGAAATATACAGCCAACCGTTTGCATAAGTTTACTGTAAAACCTTGACCAGGTTTTGGTACCGCTAAGGATACCTTCTTCAGAAGGAAATGACATAAATAACGCGACGTTAAAATTCTAAACATACATGATGAGCTAAGGAGTTCAAATCAAACAGTAGAAAATATAAAATTCTTCACGGAAACAGTAAAATTTTGTTACATAGGTACAGTTTATTACCCCTTTTAGACCTTAATAAACTTCCGCTGTGTCTTAGATGCAACAGAAAAATTTTTTCCCAATGAGAACCTGAGCTACACATTTTTGAATGTTCAACCTTTTCATCTACTGCAACAGCTGCCAACTATTTGGCATCATTATGAAGATATCAGCAAGTCAGTGTAGCAGTGCATAAACAGCTCGTGGCCTCCAGAACACATGGATGTGTTTGTTTCGCATTATTCCACTGTATAACTGAATATTGTTACTGTCATTTTGCATGGTAATAATTGAATATTATTTTACTATTTATTACAGTAGGGAATATTTCGTAATTAGTTTTTCTAGTCCATAAAATGAAGCCAAGTGTAGAAAGTATCATAAATTTAGACAAATTTTTCTGTGGAATGCAGCGATGTGGTGCTAACTTTGATTACAGCAACAGTCGAGATCGCAACAACATTTGGATTACCATTTTCGGCTTATGTTAAAGCTATCCTGAGATTATTTGGACCGCTTATGGCTGGCGGTTCCTTGGCTCTTCACATGAAACCACGATCGTACTGCCAGCACCAGCGGCCCAAAAAAATCTGAGGATAGCTTTAATATAAGCCGAAAATAGTAATCCAAATGTTGTTGCGATCTCGACTGTTGCTGTAATCAAAGCGTACAAAGTATGTTTTGAAAACTGGTGCATATATTTATATGAATCTTGCATGTTGTTGTGGCGTTCAACCCATAGACTGGTTTGATGCAGCTCTCCAAGCTACTTTATCCTGTTCAAGCCTCTTCATCTCCGAATAACTTCTGCAATCTACATCCTTCTGAATCTGCGTAGTGTATTCATCTGTTGGTCTCCTTCTACGATTTTTACCCTCTACGCTTCCCTCCAATACTAAATAGGTGATCCTTTGATGGCTCAGAACGTGTCCTACCAACCGACCCCTTCTTCTAGTCAAATTGTGCCACAAATTCTTCTTCTCCCCAACTCTGTTCAATACCTCCTCATTCCTTACGTGATCTACCTATGTAATCTTCAGCATTCTTCTATAGCACTGCATTTCAAAAGCTTCTGTCCTCTTTTTGTCTACACTGTTTATCATCCATGTGTCACTTCCATAAGTGACTACATTCCGTACAAATACTTTCAGAAAAGACTTGCTAACACTTAACTCCATACTCGATGTTAACAAATTTCTCTTGGTCAGAAAGGCTTTCCTTGGCATACCCAGTCTAAATTTTATATCCTCTCTACTTCGACTAGCATCAGTTATATTTCTCTGCAAACAGCAAAACACATTTACTACTTTAAGTGCCTCACTTACTAATATAATTCCCTTAGCTTCACATGGTTTAATCTGACTACATTCCATTATTCTCGTTTTGCTTTTGTTGATGTTCATCTTATACCCACCTTTCAAGACACTGTCCATTCCGTTCAACTTTTCTTCCAGATCTTTTGCTGTCCCTGACAGAATTTCAATGTCATCGGTACACCTCACAGGTTTTATTTCTTCTCCATGGATTTTAATTCCTATTCCAAATTTTTCTTTTGTTTCCTTTACTGCTTGCTCAATATACAGATTGAATAAAATCGGGGGTAGGCCACAACCCTGTCTCACTCCTTTCTCAACCACTACTTCCCTTTTATCCCCCTCGACTCTTATAACTGCCATCTGGTTACTGTACATAATGTAAAGAGCCTTTAGCTCCCTGCATTTTTCACCTGCCACCTTCAGAATTTGAAAGAGAGTATTCCAGTCAGCATTGTTTAAAGGTTGAATCTTGGATCTAAAATGATTAAAAAATCAACTAAAAGCATTACCACATAAAAGAAATTTTCTGTCCTCCAGAAAAAGTTCAGGTTTGATTGGGCAGACTAAGTGGACATCTTCCATTTTTTTTCTTTTTATACTTTCACGGATATTGAAATTTTTATTTATGTATCTCACAGACGGAACAGCATGACTAGTATATGTTCAAGAAGGGAAATGTGCGTTTTAATAGAGCTAACGTAGGAATTCTACGCGCGTCCATTTTTGTGAACGAATGGTATTGTTTACGAGACAAATAAAGCCGATAACTGCCGCTGGAGAGCGCTGAAAGTACAATAGAATCTTAACCTGATCGTGGCGTGTCTGACGGCGCTGTGTCTCGTGACGTTGGATATCCCGTCTGCGTTCACGTCGACGTTAGCTGCTTCGTCCCGCGTGCCGACGACTTTACTGCTCGCTGAAGCGCACGCTGTGAAGCGCCGTGTGTTGCAGGAAGTCGCAGCTGGACGGCGCAGACGGCGCGCACGCCGCCCCGGTGGACGTGCTGGTGACGCTGCGCACCAGCCCGGGCGACGCCGTGTTCGAGGCGACGGTGCGCCGCCGCCCGCACGAGGGGGACATGGCGCTCGCGGGCGTCGTCAGCCGCCTCAACCAGTGAGTCGTCTCTCTCCCTACTTGGCGCCTCTGACGATTTCGAACCGTACCCCTTACCCGTTCCTATGGCCGGCATTACACCATCAAATTTCTTTGTCAAATATCTTTTACAAATATCTTTGTCAAAAAAATTTGATGGTGTAATAGGGAACTTTGTCAAAAGTCGTCAAATATTTGATCAAATGTAGGACCTCGCTGTAGATTTGATCAAAGAAGTAGCTTGTCTTCTGTTCACTGCAATGTGACATGTTACCACGTGGAGCGCTAGCATCACTGCAGCGTTCTGCCATCTGTAGTGTTTTTATAAACATTGCCAATAAATACAATTGGTGTGTACCCACAACTACAAATTTAATACAGATATATGAAGCTGATGAGGCGCTTTACAAGGTGAGGCACCCTGCATACAAAAATAGATAAAAAGATTGGAGACGTGACGTAACCTATCCTAACTCTCTCCTGTAGCAAGCAGTCGGGGTGTTACAGTGAGCCTGTCTTCTGGATATAGCAGTTCTTGAGTGAGTATTGTGCTTTGAGATATGAGGATACACTTCACTGAGCACATACAGAAATGCATGCTCGTCTATTCTTAAGTAATTGATGTACAACTTGACGTCCTTCACTATAAGCTCACGTGGCAAGTTTGTTGAATGCTTTTACCGTGTCGTCGTAAAACCCACGGCTTCACCCAGGCACGTTTCCTTTTTTTTTCTCCCGCTTCTCTTCCGCATATGCACACAGTGCAGTTGTGGTACATGCAACTGCTGTAGTTAATAACAAGTTGTTGTTGTCAGCCATCTTGAACTTTGACGAAAAATATGATGACAGTGTAATACCCCTTTTTAGCGCCACGATAAAGATCTTTGTCAAATATATTTGAGGAATATTTGATCACATCTTTGATCAAATCTTTGACAAAGAAATTTGATAGTGTAATACCGGCCTATAGTGCGTTTAAAATTCGTTGCGTCTTTTGACGCTTGGATCGCTGGTGAGGTCATGACGCCATTGCCGAGGTAACACCAATGGCGAGTCGGCTTTCCCTACCACACCGCCAGCAGTTCGGTTGGTAAAGCGCCACTGTTGCCACGCCGTGGATAAACAGTGCCACGTGGTGTGGCGCATTAGAGGCACCTATGTTCATTGGCTCTCATTGTGAAGTGATATTTTCTGGAGTTGAAGTGTTCTACGGGCACCAGGTATTGGGAACGTGTGCTGCGTTTTGGCACTGCACGAATAACAGTGCAGCACGTGTAAGAACGAGATTCGCGGTGAAAGTGGTCGCCTAAGAACACGTTCACCGGCTGTGAAGATAATGTTCTGTTGCAAAATATTCCTCCGAATTAGACAGTAGTAATGCACAGTGCGCAATACTACTCTGTTGTGATGAATAAAGCTCCTGCAGTGGAGTGGAGGAAAGCGGTTATTTTTCTCTGGGTACAAACAAATGTTCGATTCGATAAATCTGAACCTAGTTTGTCTAAGGTAAAGTTAATGGAACTTTTAGTACTGTACACACAAAAAATTCCATGCTACCAGATCTTCGAAATGGCTAACACTAAAGAGCGTAGGGTAATCAGGCTTTCTCCTTTTAATGTTCATTTAAATGTGACTGAGAATATATGGGACTAGGTGAAAAGCAATGTGCCAAAAAACAACAAGAAATTTACATTCAGTGAGGCTGAAATCCTGACAAAAGAAGTCATTGCAAGTGTTACACCATAGGACTGGTCTCAAGTTGTCAGTAATACCAAGAATGTAGTTGAAGAGACATAGATTCATGGAATGTGTGGAGTTTTGAGTAACACGATACGTATCTTATTGCTGTGTTAACATCTGCTCCTTTAGCATAAACATGGCAGATTTAACAGGTATACATCACACTAACATTCTAATGCTGAAACTTCCTGGCAGATTAAAACTGTGTGCCGGACCGAGACTCGAACTCGGGACATTTGCCTTTCGCGGCCAAGTGCTCTACCATCTGAGCTACCCGAGCACGACTCACGCCCCGCCCTCACAGCCATACTTCTTCCAGTAACTCGTCTCCTACCTTCCAAACCTTACAGAAGCTCTCCTCCGAACCTTGCAGATCTAGCACTCCTGAAAGAAAGGATATTGCGGAGACATGGCTTAGCTACAGCTTGGGGGATGTTTCCAGAATGAGATTTTCATTCTGCAGCGGAGTGTGCGCTGGTATGACACTTGCTGGCAGATTAAAACTGTGTGCCGGACCGAGACTCGAACTCGGAACCTTTGCCTTTCGCGAGCAAGTGCTCCACATTCTAATGCTGTTGAATTTATGGCAGAATTAGAAAAAAGCATGTTATTAAACTCGCAAATAGGGGCGAGATATATCAATAGTTATGACAAAGACCATTCTCAGTATGAAAATAAATGTACAGCTTCTTAATTCATACTGTTGGAAACCCACAGTAATTCTCGTTTTACAGGCTATTGATGGTCCTTAAGAATTACACTGTTTCATTTACAACAATCAGTAGATGCTTGAATACCGTGGTGGTTGTGAAAATTTTGCATATCAATCATATGGCAAAATACTCTTCTCTTTGTGTGCTATCATTTGCCAAAATCTTGATTCGATATCTCGGACTGTTTATGAGATACGAGGGATTTATGAATATCTCATTCTGGCTTTTTCACTGGCGGCTGCGTTCGTGACGGAGCACTTTACATACATTCCATTTTCTCGACAAAGTAGACAGAGAGCGATATTCTTCGAGGTTTAGAGAATAATTTAATACGTTATCTAAATTTAATGCGCAGCAACATGTAACATAACACACACCAAACGCAAATTCTCAGTAGCCCCTATTTTGCACTGCAAACTTAAAGAATTTCTTGTAATAGTTTATATAATACCGAAATATCACAATAACTATGACCATTAACGAAATGAGATAATTTATCATGAAGCTGACGATTGAAGCTATAAGATATGCGAGACTTAAAGATTATTACCGTACAGTTTCTTTAAAATCGTTTGAGAAAGATTGCAGACCGGCCAGCTTGCGCGGTTGACGCGTTCAGCACAGACTGGCAACTACGCTTCCCTGCTCTCGCTCCGTACTGAACTGTCAAGAGTCGCAACTAATTTTAAACGCACCATCAAGAGAACGATGCCATTTACATGTTGCCAGGTAGCAGTCTAAGCGTCTTGGTATAGTTTTATATGAGTGGCTAATTAAGCCTACGATCCTACAGTGTGCATCTCGCTTTACTGACGAGAGAAGTATCACACCTCCAACAGATAAAATTAAAAAAAAAAAAATGTTTTAATGTAGGTTGCTTATAATCAGACTTTCGCTACTTGAGTAAGTGTAGACAGAAAACTATTTACCGTGCGGATACCCAACACTATAAGATGACTGGAGATTTGAGGAAGTTCGGCCGTTCACTTACTTAATAAAATGTAACACCTAAACTCGTTCTTACGATGTTATTTATTACATGACTACCAGTTTCGGTGCTTCAGTACGCCATGTTCAGACCTTAACTGAAAATAAGGGTGTTAATTAATCGTCTACACGATTCTTCAGTGGGCGACATCTAAGAACTGGTTTTCGCAGACTACCTGTAACAACAATGTTGTGTCTCCAACCATCAACTGCGAAAGTTGTCTATATACATAATTAAGTTTCTACAGAATCCTTAGTGCGCAAGTCCTACTTGCACCTCTTCAATCTTTATTTTCTGTTGCTGTTTACACAAACTTTGGTGGTATTAGGAAATAATTATAGTGCTATTTCACAGTACTGTTACATTTTATAGTTTAAACGATTAAATCACTTGATGCTTTACGTGAACCAGTATTTGGAACGCACTTTTCTGTTGACAGGTACGGCAAGCAGAGCGCCTGCATGACGAACTTCCGGCTGAGACTGTACTGCTACTGCCGGACATCGTGAGTGTGCCGAGGAGAACGTTTTCAACTCTTTGCACACCTGAGTTATGGCCCTGTCTATTCACACCTGAAGTCGGAGCTACGATGAGGAGTGACCAAACTGCTATTTCAAATTCGCAAGCTTCTAGTGACACTAGTTAATTACAGACTGTACAAATGATTACTCAACAGCAGTTCGTTGAAACCTTATTGTGGAGTGCTGTGTAGGCCATATAGTGGACCATTTCTTACAATGCGGTGTAAAAGTGAGTATAGAACTTGTGAAAAGTTCCGTTGTAATTCTACCTCGAATTCTGAAGTACAAACGTGCTCCTGAATGGACAGAATCTCTGTAGGTATACTATGAGCAGACTTTTTCAGGATCGTCATGAGACACACAGTAGGATTGCTTGCAACTACTTATCATTTACTTTCACAGTGCCATACAGTTTATTCGAAACCAAATATGTTTTTTCCTATTTAGAACATATGGGTGGACTTTCCTACCACAAGTAAGAGAGAGCTGGTTTCTCTACAGTTGTGTTGGACTATTCTGTGTTTATATGTCTTGATGTTAAACTATTTCAGTGTCTGTGTGTTGGTGTGAGTGAGTGTGTATGTGTTTGTGTGTGTGTGTGTGTGTGTGTGTGTGTGTTTTATGAGACTTTAGCAGAAACATTCCTGCAATTCATCTGAATATCGTGTAAAACACGATAATGTAAAATAATACTACGAAAATGTATATGCGTTTTATTTATTTGTGCAGAGGTACACCCCCAAAAAATTTAACCACAATATACTACTTAGTATAATTGCTGTACCACCACTGCGTCTTTTGACGTGAGAGATCCGTCCCAAATTCACTACTTTTACGTGTATACTTAACATGCCGAGTTCAACAGAACTGTTACGTTGTTGTGCCTACTATATTTTACACTACAAGCCACATCATTGTCCAAGAGCCAAAGCACCTAATGGTCTCTTAATTAATTTCACCTCAGAAGCTGCTTACACTGGTGAAACTGATAAACAGACTAAACAAGTAAAAGCTGCATGGCTGCAGGAAGTTTCCTTCACTTCTCATATGTTGTAGCAGTACCACCATAGCTTGTGAATACGTTGAAAGATGAAACCCTGTTTCTCTTTCTCTTATTTCACGAACGACAGAAAAATGTTGTGAAAACATTGCTGTACAAATTGCTTTCAAAATGGAAATACACTCATGCGTATCAGTAAAGTGATTTCAATGTTTTGTTAACCCGAATTTGCGAAGCAAATTTATGTAATGGGCGTTGTTAAGTGCACAGTGGGAAGCTGTTTAGGTGACGATGGTTTATTACATTATCTAGCTTGAGACACTAATCTACAATAATTCATTTATTAATTGTGAACAATGCACTTAGATCTGACATTTCCAATCAACAAAAATAAATAGATATAGCTGCACCAACAGAAGGAAAATAATTACAATACAGTAATAGCTTTTATGTCCACGAAATATATCTGTTTTGCTCCACGTTTTAAACTGATGGGACTAATTCTACTGAGAGTTCCTTAATTTCTTAATATGAAGTGAATGAATTAAAACAGTTACATTCTTTCTATCACACACTCGGATTATAAAAAAAGGAAAAAAAAAACCAAAGTCTGCCCATAATATAAACGATGATATGAGGATCGCTTTACTGTTCGTCAGTTATTGTTTTGAGAGAAATGAAACTTTAGCATGAAGACTTTACCAGAGTTGGTTAGCGCAGGTGCTCTTTGGCTAGCAGACTGTGACTGACTCTTTGTTCTCACATTATGAGAAGAAGAGTAGTGGATGTTCTATATACGGCTGTGGCCTTAGAGGTCTGATCGAGACAGAAGTAAATGATGGTGTTTGATTGTACTCACAAACAAAGTCTTGACTGACCTTCCACACACCAGGGCTAGCAGCAAAGTGTTTATAGTAGGAGTAGCATTAAGTCCTCTCTGTCCCCTGGAATATTCGAAAATTTGCTTCTACTTCATTTGTCAGTCCAGGATCTCCACTGAAACTACCAAATTATTTGTTAGCAACTTTTTTTGCTCTTCTATTTTTTACATCCTAAAGGAACTCACCATTGCAAAAAAAAAAAAAAATGCCCACTAAGCATAGTACAAAAAGCTTTTCTGAGTAATAGATAGTTTGCCAGTATTTGTAAATCTTTCCTGTTATATTTAACTCTTCTTCCATAGTGGATTATTAACCTTACCTGCTCACAGACATACAGCGGGTCGATCCCACGTCTTCTAGATGGTCCTGAGGTGGCTGGCCTAGGGTTCCATTGACTGGCGAGATACTTCCTTTCCTGTGACCATGGGCTCCCACAAAGGCACATCATCTCACGATACACAGCGATAAGGTCGGTAGTAAATGGCGCCCTGACAATATTGCGACACATGACACTGTTACAAGTCTCCAGAGTATACCAGAAAATAGCTGGCCCGGCTAGCCAAGCGGTCTAACGTGCTGCTTTGTGAGCAGGAAAGCGTGCCGGTCTCCGGCACGAATCCGCCCTGCGGATTAGTGTCGAGGTCCAGTGTGCTGCTCAGCCTGTGGATGGTAAAGGCGGTTTTCCATCTGCGTCGGCGAATGCGGGGCTGGTTCCCCTTATTCCACCTCAGTTACACTATCAGCGAGTGCTGCGCAAACACTGTCTCCACATACGCGTACACCATAATTACTGTAACACTCAAACATTGGGTTTACACTCCAGTGCTATGAGATGCTCCCTGGGGGGCGGGGGGGGGGGGGGGGGCGAACTGCACAATAACCCTGGGTTCGGTGTGGGGCGGCGGTGGAGTGGGAGACTGCAGTGGCCTGTGGTGGGGTTGTCAACCATTGAAAGCTACGGTGGGGCGAAGCCTCTCTGTCATTTCTAGGTCCCCAGTTCAATACACAATACCCATAATACAATATCAGAAAATAGAGCATGGACTGAAGTCAGTGTAACACGGAATGTCGATATAGGATGTGATGCCTTCACTTGGAAACGAAGGGTACACAGCAGCCTGCCTACTGTGGAGCACCCCGTCTAGCCTGAGTTGCGACGTATACAGGGTGTCCCAGCTATCTTGTCCACCCGCAATATCTCTGGAACAATAACAGCTATTGGAAAACGACTTTCACCGGTATCAATGTAGGGCTGGGGCCCATGAATGTACACATTTGGAAACATTCTAAAACGAAAGCATATGTGTTTTTTTAACACAGACATATGTTTTTTTTTAAATGGACCTCCTATATTTTTTCTTCAGCAATCCATAGCATGACAAAGCACATACACAATGGCGTTGATTGCATCGCAATTTCCCATTACATCCCGAGATATTGAGACGCGAAGTTGACGCTTGAAACACCCGACATGCGCTGCTAGCGCACGTCCTGAGGCTCAGGCGTGAACCCCATGCTGCCCGTAATCGCGATGTGATTGACATGCGTAATCACACTTCCATACTTATCAAGAGGTCCGAAACGAATAATACGGTCTGCTGCCATCCTGCATTAACGTCGTACATTCCAGCAGGTATTTATCCCATAGGCTAGGGGTGATGCGGTTCTGTAACATATCTGTGTACCGCAACGTTAGTCACAAAGTTAACTTCGCTTGTCTTTAATCCGTTACTAAAAAGGTAATGCCGTTCAACGTTAAAACTTTACTTTACTGTAGATCTAGCGCAAGTGACAGTTAATCATTCACTCGTAATAGTAAAATTCATGTTGATGGTTTTAGTGAAACGAGCAAGTGGACTAAAAGTTTTACCGTTGTTTAGGTAAAAATGTTTTGATTTGGGAAGTTCAGGTAGGACATAGAAGATGAATGTAAACATGTTTAACCAATTAGTTTTATTATCACTTAGTGATCAATGTTATGTTTATCTAATGCGTTAAATGACAAATTGTTGCAAACAAATGTTTCTTAACATCACTGGGTAAAATGGCCCTTTGTAGAAACTTCCACTGTGATACCAGCACTACATACTAAACATAGCGTTCACATCTCATGCTCAAAGTGATGTCCATTGGCTTGCATAAATAGGGTCACTCTGCGGATGAAGGATGCCCTACTTCGTGCTACTGTTTCCTCTTTGATGGCTGTACAAGCATCAATAATGCGTTGCTTCATGTCCTCTGGTGTTGTTGGTTCATGTTGGTAAACAGCATCCTTCACTGCTCCCCAAAGAAAATAATCCAGCGGTGTAAGGTCCGGAGATCGGGCAGGCCACCTAACTGGGCCACCTCGTCCAATCCACCTACCAGGGAACTTATGGTTCAGAAGTCGTCGTGCTCGTAAGGCGTTATGTGCAAGGCATCCGTCATGCTGATACCACATGACCATTCTCCGGTTCAGAGGTACAGTGTCCAAGAGAACAGGAAGATTGTGTCGTATAAATCTGCACTACAGTCTGCCATTTTGGATGCCATTTATAAAGAAAGGTCCGATAATGATATCTCCAATAATCCCACACCAAACATTAACTTTCCACGGACGTTGATGCTCTACCTGACGGAGCCATTTTGGATTGTCTGCGGACCAATAATGCATATTCCTCATATTGACAATTCCTTTGTTGGAGAATGATGCCTCGTCGGTAAAGAGAACATCTGCAAAAAAATTTGGATTAGTCAGAAGTTTTTGCTGAGCCCACCGACAAAATGTTACCCTATTGCGGAAGTCATTTCCATGAGGATCCAGGTGTAAATGAACATGGTAAGGATGAAATTTATGACGTTTAAGAATACGCTGTGCACTTGATTTCGACACACCAACTTCACGTTCAATTTGACGTGTGCTGATTTGAGGATTCACAGCTATGGTAGCGAGCACAGCAACTTCAGCACGTTCATCTGTGCGTGTTCTAGGACGATGTCGAGGTCTTGGATTTAAGCTTCCCGTTTCACGTAGACGAGATGTGAGACGACCAAACATCCGGCGCGAAGGCGATGGCTTGTCAGGGAACCGTCTTCTGTACAGTCGTTCTGCCTGAACAGCATTTCGTCCACCTACAACATGGTACAGTACAGGTACAGGGTGTTTCAAAAATGACCGGTATATTTGAAACGGCAATAAAAACTAAACGAGCAGCGATAGAGATACACCGTTTGTTGCAATATGCTTGGGACAACAGTACATTTTCAGGCAGACAAACTTTCGAATTTACAGTAGTTACAATTTTCAACAACAGATGGCGCTGCGGTCTGGGAAACTCTATAGTACGATATTTTCCACATATCCACCATGCGTAGCAATAATATGGCGTAGTCTCTGAATGAAATTACCCGAAACCTTTGACAACGTGTCTGGCGGAATGGCTTCACATGCAGATGAGATGTACTGCTTCAGCTGTTCAATTGTTTCTGGATTCTGGCGGTACACCTGGTCTTTGAAGTGTCCCCACAGAAAGAAGTCACAGGGGTTCATGTCTGGCGAATAGGGAGGTCAATCCACGCCGCCTCCTGTATGTTTCGGATAGCCCAAAGCAATCACACGATCATCGAAATATTCATTCAGGAAATTAAAGACGTCGGCCGTGCGATGTGGCCGGGCACCATCTTGCATAAACCACGAGGTGTTCGCAGTGTCGTCTAAGGCAGTTTGTACCGCCACAAATTCACGAAGAATGTCCAGATAGCGTGATGCAGTAATCGTTTTGGATCTGAAAAATGGGCCAATGATTCCTTTGGAAGAAATGGCGGCCCAGACCAGTACTTTTTGAGGATGCAGGGACGATGGGACTTCAACATGGGGCTTTTCGGTTCCCCATATGCGCCAGTTCTGTTTATTGACGAAGCCGTCCAGGTAAAAATAAGCTTCGTCAGTAAACCAAATGCTGCCCACATGCATATCGCCGTCATCAATCCTGTGCACTATATCATTAGCGAATGTCTCTCGTGCAGCAATGGTAGCGGCGCTGAGGAGTTGCCGCGTTTGAATTTTGTATGGATAGAGGTGTAAACTCTGGCGCATGAGACGATACGTGGACGTTGGCGTCATTTGGACCGCAGCTGCAACACGGCGAACGGAAACCCGAGGCCGCTGTTGGATCACCTGCTGCACTAGCTGCGCGTTGCCCTCTGTGGTTGCCGTACGTGGTCACCCTACCTTTCCAGCACGTTCATCCGTCACGTTCCCAGTCCGTTGAAATTTTTCAAACAGATCCTTTATTGTATCGCTTTTCGGTCCTTTGCTTACATTAAACCTCCGTTGAAAACTTCGTCTTGTTGCAACAACACTGTGTTCTAGGCGGTGGAATTCCAACACCAGAAAAATCCTCTGTTCTAAGGAATAAACCATGTTGTCTACAGCAGACTTGCACGTTGTGAACAGCACACGCTTACAGCAGAAAGACGACGTACAGAATGGCGCACCCACAGACTGCGTTGTCGTCTATATATTTCACATCACTTGCAGCGCCATCTGTTGTTGAAAATTGTAACTACTGTAATTTCGAAAGTTTGTCCGCCTGAAAATGTACTGTTGTCCCAAGCATATTGCAACAAACGGTGTATTTCTATCGCTGCTCGTTTAGTTTTTATTGCCGTTTCAAATATACCGGTCATTTTTGAAACACCCTGTATGTAGAGTAGGGTAGAAAACAGACATATTAACTTAATAATCATAATGATCGCTAACAGTACTATCAACAAACAAGCAATCTCATAACGTATATCCCGTCAACGTACATTCTCCATAGATCAGTAGCATTTCTATCTTATTTTCATGTGTGTACATTATACTGTACAGTATAAGTTCCACAACACAACGTTTATTCACAATGTGTACTACCTCCATGCCGCCACTAGATTACTCTGATGCACGACTACACTGGCAAGCGGTGTACTGCACGCCAAAGCAACAACAAATGGGATGCTCGGAAGGTGGTGGAGTACAGGAGTTTGCATGGGTCGCAGAGCATAAACAAGGCGAAGTGGTAACTGTGGATGTAGTGGGAACTACGTTGGACACATGACTAGGTAGAGCCAGGCCCTGCGCGACAGGCACCATGGGTCATATAACGTATTAGATAAACCTTATTTTGGGTGTGCAGGATAAATAAGACAACCTGACGGGTGTATACCGATCGGTACTGGTTCATATTGTGTACGTAGATACGTAAAACGTGCGAGAGGAAAACCATTATGTGCTTATGAGATTTCATGGCAGCAGACCGTATTATTCGTTTTGGACCTCTTGATAAGTATGGAAGTGTGATTACGCATGTCAATCACATCGCGATTACGGGCAGCATGGGGTTCACGCCTGAGCCTCAGGACGTGCGCTAGCAGCGCATGTCGGGTTTTTCAAGCGTCAACTTCGCGTCTCAATATCTCGGGATGTAATGGGAATATTGCGATGCAATCAACGCCATTGTGTATGTGCTTTGTCATGCTATGGATTGCTGAAGAAAAAATATAGGAGGTCCATTTAAAAAAACATATGTTTGTGTTAAAAAAACACATATGCTTTCGTTTTAGAATGTTTCCAAATATGTACATTCATGGGCCCCAGCCCTACATTGATACCGGTGAAAGTCGTTTTCCAATAACTGTTATTCTTCCAGAGATATTTTGGGTGGACAAGATAGCCTGTATACTAGAGCCCTCTGAACGCCAGTAATGTGTAGCGGGGTATTTGTTATGACTACTGTCCTTTGGCATTGAGTATTCTGTGCATGTTTGATGTAAGTGTGAGGTAGGAGTTCGCCACTCGAGATACGTGGTTTTTTTGTTTTACAGGCACTCTCTCACCACTCCTTTTGTATGGATTATGGTTCATTCAGTGAATTAAAAAAATCTGGTATGTTTTCGAAGGTAAGTCTCGTGCAGTGTTGTCGATCATGAGCAAGCAGTGCTGTGTCTTATGTAGTAAACTTCCGCTTTCTGGTCCTAAACGAGCAGTTGGAAACGACCGACCGCCGTGTCATCCTCTGCCAATGGCGCCATTGTACGGGATATGGAGGGGCATGTGGTCAGCACTCCGCTCTCTCGGTCGTCGAAGGGTTTCCTGACCTTGTAACCGCTAATAATTGGTCAACTGCACCAACCACCACTTCTCCCATTAAGGATAAATCTCTCACAGTATCAGGAATCGAATCCACATTCCTCATACGATAGTCAGTTGCACTGACTGCTCGGCTGCGGAGGCAGATTGTGTTTGCTGTAGGATGACCAAATAAAGAAATTATTCAGAGACCCTGGTAGTTGGTGGAGACAGCGAGGAGGCCGATTTGAATGATTAAAGTAAAAAGTATTATTAGTACAGTGATTAGTATGCACTATTTGCTGAAAATGTGCTATTAATTGCTAGAAGTTCTGATGTACTTTTATGTTTGAACAGGCATGGCTTGTGGCTGTAAAACTGAGGAAGACAGCAATGCTTACTGATCAGAACTATGGTGCTTTCTAAGCAGCCTACAGACTGGATTTCCTTTCGGTTTCACAATCAACTATTAAACAATAGCATGAGCTAAGTCCACCATAACATTTGTGGAACGTTTAGCTGTCATTGTTACTTGAGCACAACAAACTATACTAAAAATGAAGTGTTTTGGAGAAATCTGTAGTGTAGTGTATTACGTAAGACACGAGTGTAGTTATGAAAAGCACCAAATAGATGTTACCTTCCTAAACAATTACACTGAAGTGACAAAAGTCAAGGTTGTTGTTGTTGTGGTCTTCAGTCCTGAGACTGGTTTGATGCAGCTCTCCATGCTACTCTATCCTGTGCAAGCTTCTTCATCTCCCAGTACCTACTGCATCCTACATCCTTCTGAATCTGCTTAGTGTATTCATCTCTTGGTCTCCCCCTACGATTTTTACCCTCCACGCTACCCTCCAATACTAAATTGGTGATCCCTTGATGCCTCAGAACATGTCCTACCAACCGATCCCTTCTTCTGGTCAAGTTGTGCCACAAACTTCTCTTCTCCCCAATCCTATTCAATACTTCCTCATTAGTTACGTGATCTACCCATCTAATCTTCAGCATTCTTCTGTAGCACCACATTTCGAAAGCTTCTATTCTCTTCTTGTCCAAACTATTTATCGTCCATGTTTCGCTTCCATACATGGCTACACTCCATACAAATACTTTCGGAAATGACTTCCTGACACTTAAATCTATACTCGATGTTAACAAATTTCTCTTCTTCAGAAACGCTTTCCTTGCCATTGCCAGTCTACATTTTATATCCTCTCTACTTCGACCATCATCAGTTATTTTGCTCCCCAAATAGCAAAACTCCTTTACTACTTTAAGTGTCTCATTTCCTAATCTAATTCCCTCAGCATCACCCGACTTAATTCGACTACATTCCATTATCCTCGTTTTGCTTTTGTTGATGTTCATCTTATATCCTCCTTTCAAGACACTGTCCATTCCGTTCAACTGCTCTTCCAAGTCCTTTGCTGACTCTGACAGAATTACAATGTCATCGGCGAACCTCAAAGTTTTTATTTCTTCTCCATGGATTTTAATACCTACTCCGAATTTTTCTTTTGTTTCCTTTACTGCTTGCTCAATATACAGATTGAATAACATCGGGGAGAGGCTACAACCCTGTCTTACTCCCTTCCCAACCACTGCTTCCCTTTCATGTCCCTCGACTCTTATAAGTGCCATCTGGTTTCTGTACAAATTGTAAATAACCTTTCGCTCCCTGTATTTTATTTAAGGTATATCGCCGAATATCGTGTCGGACCTCCTTTTCCCCGACGTAGTGCAGCAACTCGAAGTGACATGGACTCAACAAGTCGCTGGGAGTCCCCTGCAGAAATATTGAGCCATGCGTCTTCTCTAGACGTCCATAACTGCGAAAATATTGCCGGTGCAGGGTTTTGTGCACGAACTGACGTGTCACTTATGTCCCGTTGATATGAAGCGATCTGTGTGGCCAAGTCATCTCCTCGAATTGTTCAGAATGTTCTTCAAATCAGTCGTGAACAATTGCAGCCTGGTGACATGTTTGGAAACATGAATGGCTGCAAATGGTCGGTTCAGTTGGACCAAAGGTCCCAGTCCATTCCACGTAAACACAGTCCATACCATTATGGTGCCACCACCAGTTTGCATAGTGCTTTATTGACAACTTGGGTCTATGGCTTCTTACGGTCTGCGCCACAGTCGAACTTTACTATCAGTTCCTACCAACTGAAATTGGGACTCATCTGACCAGGCCACAGTTTCCCAGCCATCTAGGGTCCAATTGATAAGGTCACAAGGCAGGAGAGTAGCTGTAGACGATGTCGTGCTGTTAACAATGGCACACGCGTAGATCGTCTACTGCCATACCCCATTAACGCCAGATTTTGCCGCAGTGCCCTAACGAATACGATCGTCTTGCGTCCCACATTGATTTCTGCGGTTATTTCATGCAGTGTACCTACCTTGTCTGTTAGCACTGACAACTCTACACAAGTGCCGCTACGTTAAGTGAATGCCGTCGGCGGTTGAGTGGTATGTGCTTCTTTTTCTTGATACTGTGGAATATCATTATTGATGGGAACTGTCCTAGTTCAACAATATCTGTCTTTGCCGGTACTGAGGAGAAAAATGTGCTAGATTGAGAAAAATGAACCTCCACTTTTAATATAACACTTGTAATCTATGTTAATAATTTTGTACAGTTTCCAGGTAAATAATTAAAAAACTGCAGGCAGGCACAACATAGTTCGAAATCATTTCTCAGTCTTTATTGTCTGGAACGTTTATTTGAACATCAGTCGAAAATTTGTCTATTCGTATTGCACGTTAAACTGTGTGTTTCAACTGTCTTAATGCTGTTCACAATGGCACTGCTATTTCCTTGGTAGTTTTTTCGCACACAGAAGCTATGGTTTGGTGTTAGGTAATCATACATTATGCTAAAAATCAGAGCGAAATCATTGATTATGCTAAAAATCAGAGCGAATTATTGTGTTGTATCCAGGTCCATAACATAACAGTAAGTTACACAGAGTTGCTGCAATGTCCATTTTTTTTTTCGTCAGCCGATTCCACTTTACATGGTATGGCCAATGGATTTTTTATTTCCTCAAAATGCTTTCCAGCGCTTCCTTACCAATTTTTTACATCTATTTCTCTTGCTGTGACACTGCCATTCCCATGTAGAAGAAATGGTACTTTCGCCTTGATGCTGTGTCTTGCAGAGATGAATTTGCAGAATTTACCATGTAGGGAACTGCTGAACGCACCACACGTTTCCTTCTTTAACATTACAGGCTGTCCTTTCATTAATTGTTCTTGGCTATCCACTAGTACTCAACTGCCTCCTGTGGCAGCACCGTGATACATGTACAACCTGCATCTCTATAACATGAGAAATAAAACACGTCCAAGTTTGAACGCGTCAGCAAGTTTCAACTTGTGAGAGACCTGGCCGTTGAAGCACACATACACATCTCAGAAGCATCCTCATCACATTACATACATGCGGCGAGAAAGGCAGTGGAGCGGGTGCGGTTGGGTGCTCCAGACAGTGTCCTGGCCAGGCCAACAGTCGGGTACCCTCTGTGTCCAAATAAGTCAGGACAGCACGAGCAACATGCAGTCTTGCTTTAACTTACTGAGAGATAATTGATTCACTCTTTTTATAACTTCACTATTTTATACCTGTTACAATTTTGTACTGCCACTGTTCTATATTAATTTTAGTTTACACAATTTTTGTATTCTATGATTTTAGCATAAGCCTATCTCTTTCAAATAAGACATTATAATGTTTTATCAAACGTAAATCCCCTATCCTCATGTCATCCTTCCCACTCCTTCTTCCTGCCTACTCCCCCTTGCCCTCCACCCTTTTCCGCATCTTCCTTCCCTCCATCATTAACCTACTTAAGCCATAGACTACAGTTGAACACCCTAATATTCTGATATAGATACGATGCTTTGCTTATGTAACTGCATGGGCAAATTCAGCAGTTGCATACAATACTTTTCCACGTATGAAAAAATGTACTATATAAATTTATTTCAATATCAAAGCCTTTGGTGAATTTTCTTACGAGAAATACGCCGGAAATAGTGATACATATTATTCTAGGATCTAGGTTTCTTCCTCTCAAAATGATGAGCTTCTAGTCGAAATCCGTCGAGAGTAATAAAATTCGTACATATAGCTGGTTCTCCACTATCACAAATTTCGACATCTGCTTAGCCACTCGATTCTCACCTAGGAAACGTGCAAAAAGAGAAAAAAAGTGCGTGGTTTGCAAATAATTGCCAACCTTTAAACCTTCCTGCCATAGTGTCATCAGTTCTTCAACAGATCCACGCCTTATCAGTGGGTATCAACAAGGACCATACAGACGGGGTGGAGCGATAAGCAACCAGCAAGAAAGAAACCATAGAGAGGAGTAGAGTGGCAAAAATTACCGAAAAAAGAGAGAAAGGCGATCTGAGAATAAACTGGAAAAGCTATGTGACTTCTCGTACCTTTTCCTATCTTCTGCCGACAAGAAGATTCATTTCCCTTGCTCCGCTAATATAAACACATGCTACAGTCACATTGTCATTTCTGTAGTTTCATTTCGTCTACGTAGTATCATAAAACGACTACTACTAATCAGACGTTTATGACTGACACGGTTTATGTGGCACTGGTGCACTGGTATCATTCAGCTACCTTCAACACAGTTCGCTGATGTTCAGTAGTACCTCAGAAGTGTGCGACGGAGTGCTGAATCGAAAATGATATTTGACCGAAGATTTGCGACGTTTGTAAATTTCTGCCACCTCAGGATTGGAGTGAGATGCGACGGTGACGGATCAAGAAAAAAATTGTTGGGGAATACGTAATTTACTTGCCCCTCCAGCGAATACTATTACTGTTGCCAAGTTTTGGTGGTACGATCTTCTGGTTAAGTAGGATAAGCCTCCTGTGGCTGAAAAATATTGCTTTCTGAGTTGTTAGTCATTCTGCTTCTAGAGAGATATATCACAGTCTTACATAAACAGTCACCACACTCACTGCTGTGAAAGTTGTTATCTTCTCATTGCTGGAACGACACTAACGCCCCTAGTGGCAAGAATGCCAGCCGTAAGATTAATGTTTGTTTTTAATTATTTTTCAGCTTAATTTATGAAGTAGTTATTATAGTTTACGTTCCAAGCTTTAGTAAATTACCAAGAGACACGAATAAGCGTGAAATAAGTATAATAACAGGCGAATCTCCCTGATTCAGTGATACAAGTTACCATTTATGAATATAACTGCAGCTTACTCCGCCGAAAGCACCTTCAACCGACTCCCTCTCCCAGAGAATGAGATCTGCCCCGATATTTATCGCTTCTACTAACTTTAAGTTTTCCCCACCTATCCCACTCCACATCAGGGCTCCTCACTCCTTCTCCAACTCTACTCATGCCTATCCCATTCCTGTTTCAACCACTACTTTAGCCATTCATCACACTGCTCGCCACCCTCTGTCTTTCCCATCATCTGTGTTGCCCCACTATCCATCTCATCTTCTATCTATCATCAGTTTTCATACCTCTCAGACACCTATCTCTTTACACAACCCCTTAGACCGTATTTTCCTCCCACAGTACTTGACACCCAGAGCAGGTCCTTCAGATTTTAAGTGAAAGTGAACTGCTTCGTGTTTTTATCAGAATAATTTCACCATTCAGCGATGTGTTTTTAAAATGTATATACGATTTTCGTTTTTTAGTTGTCCGTCATTAATTTTTAATTTAAAATAGAAAAACAGTCCTAATGTCTGTTTCTGTTTCTCATTCTCAGTATGCATTTTTTTAATTCGCTTTTCTGAATAGCTGAATATGTACCGGTGACAGCCCACGCCCTGTCCCTATGGTGCTTGGGTAAAAAGGACGAGAACGTAAACACGTATTTCATACAAGAAAAGAATATATTTCTATTGTTGCCCGGTCTTATTAAGATAGGCACTTTCCCCGAGACTTAACAGCTGTGTACGAAGTCTAATGATTCGCACATTCTTACACTTCACTCGACTTTCTGATAAACGAATATTTTTGTAAATATGTTAGTGATTCTTGCCGTTTGTTGCTCAGTGGTAGCAACAATTGCTAAACTGGTTTCTCCTGTGTTGGGAAACAGTTTTATTGCTTTTGACGTTTTTATTATCATGTCTGTGTGGTTTCCTCTTCAGTTACAGTTGTGGTGGCTTGTTTGGTACGTTAAATAACATACGTATTGCAGTCCATGTAAGTTTCCTACGTTCCACATTCAACGACTTGCCTGGAAGTGCAGCGAACAAAATTTCATGTTGTTGAGTAGATATAGCATTCGACGCCCTGCTGCATAATGTCAGGTCTTTTAATGACATTTTTTTGTTCTTAAAAAAACACAAACACTTCTCCAAATATCTGTAGTCACAAGAGGGCCATAAATAAATTATTGTTCAGTACATACCATCGCAAACCTCCTAGTGGCCTTAGGAGCCTTATTAAAGACAAATGTGGCGTCATTTTTTATTTATTGTCTGTTTTAATGGCACTACATACACTCGCTATTGAAAAAACTATGTTAGAAATCAATAATAAAGATACTGGAAATTTGTTAAGGCTGTCACGGCCATTTGTTGACGAATTACCTGCTCTCTTCTGTCTCGGGTTCTTTGGTCAACCTTTGTTTGATGATTTTTCTGACGTTTCGCCAGCACGAGTGGCTGGCGTTGGCAAAGCTGGTGGTGGACTGGAGCCGAGCTCGCGGCCAATGATTATACGTACCTGGTGCGCCAACGTCCAAGTGCTTTTTAGTGGTCATTTCCGCTGCGGTTCCCGCCCCCCCCCCCCCCCCCCCCCACTCTCCTCGATATCTGCAACGGTCATTCACTGCAGCACGGGAATCCAGGATACATTCACCTTGAGACTATCTTCTTTCTTGTTGAAGCTATTGTGGCAATGATATGTACAATCGCTGACCTCACTTACTGCTGCTGTCCTCGTTATCATAAGCATAAGAATTGAGTAACAGGCGAAAGAGATAGGTACAGAATGTTCATGGGTGGGATATTTTATTGAAGAGCATTTGGTGAAAACCGCGTGGAGATCACAGCTGTAACTCACGAGATATTTCAGTTTTAATCAAGTACTGGAATCAGAATTCATGCTAGCTCGAGGCGGCATGAGGCGACCATTGTCATGTTGGTGGGGCAGTCGGACACCCCTGGATGCCACGTTATCATGTACCGCTTCAGAATGCGTCGACAGAAAGTTTTCATCAAGCCAGTGTAAGAATATAAAAGGCACAAACAAAAAGTTAGACGCAATTCCCGAGGCCAGACACCCTTGGCAATAAGCAGATGGACGAACCCAAGAAATGGACGACCGAGGAAAGAAAAATAGTCTATCAGAAACCTCATTTTGTAAGAATAAAAATGAAGGGTCTCCGGAAAGGTTCAAAATAATGAAATGTTTAATTTTTAATTTTTTGCGTTTTAAAAGTCTACAGACTTTAACCTTTCAAGTAATATATAATTTATTTAGTTCGCAAGACTACAACAATTTTTAAGATATTTTTGAAATATGTTCTGCGTGGGCATGTTCTACTGTGACGCTACTAAAATGCTGTCAAATGTTGTACTCATGAATCTACATTCTCATCATGTACGTTGTAGTGATGTGAGAGAAAATAAGTGTTACAAAATAAGCGTTGTGGCTAACCTGTGATAATTCGATACATATCGCTCGCTCGATTGCTGAATGTTCCTGTTTATTTACTCTTTTGTATTCCTAAAATTATTCTTTGTGAATTGTTTTCATTGAAGTCTCTGTTTTATTGAAGGATAATCATGAGTAAACGTAAAGTGTCTAGAAATCCTCTGAAAACTTTTAAGGAAAGGAGAAATGTTGAAAAGCAAAAGGTAGGTGTTATTTCCGTAAACAATAAAGTTGATAACCTGATGTGTGAATCTAACCTTGCTGGTGCAACTGCCCATTGCAATGAAAGTGAGAAGGAAGGTACTTCGCAGAGGAAGCTTGGTTCACCTAGTGACAAGTATGAATGTTTTATGGGTGAATCGGATGTGCATGAAATATTTGATATGTCAGTTCTTAACGGAAGTTTTGCCAATTGTGTAGATGTATTCAGTGTAGTGAAGTCGGTCCGGAACTATCTACAAAAATTACGTAGGAGTTCCAATGAAATGGAACTAAAATGTGGTAAGTGTTCATACATGACCACCTTTTGGAACAGTGTTGCAGTAACTCAAAACGAAGAAAGTGGTAGCAAAATCTACGAACAAAACATTAGATTTGTTTATGCTATGCGTAGAGTCAGTAAGAGTGCTACTGCAGGTGCAGTTTTCTATGGCATGATGAATCTTCCAAATCCCCAACCAAGTTTACGAATTATAATAGATTTATAGGGTCTAATGTAGAATCTATGAAGAGAGCTGTGGAAGAGGCAGTAATGGAAAAAGTAGTAAGATAGACTTGAGTGCAGCATTCAATGGTACCTGGCATGAAAGGGGACACACATCTCTTCATGGTGTAGTACCTGCCACAGCAAGTATACAGGGAAAGTTTTAGATGTAGCAGTAATATCCAAATATTGTAATTATCCACAAAAAATAAAGGTACCCATGAAGATAATTGCTCAGCTAACTATAGTGACAGTAGTGGAGGAATGGAAGCAGCTGGTGTTCCTAGTGTATTTCAACGTTCTCTTGCGTGTGATAAAGTGCGCTATGTGGATTACCTTGTTGATGGTGATTCTAAGAGTTTCAAACGTATTCAGGAACTGAAGCCGTACGGTGACGGTGTTGTAGTGCAGAAATTTGACTGCACTAGCCACGTACACAAACGAATGGGATCAAGACTTCGGCGACTGAAAGCTTCGTACAAAAACCAAAAACTCAGTGATAGTAAAGGGTTGGGTAGGAAGGGAAGGTTAACTGACAGTGTAATTGGCAAGATACAGAAATATTATGGAATGGGTATTAGGCAAAACACACACAGTGTCGATGAAATGAAGAGGGCTCCTTTTTTTCATACTTTTTCAACCGATGAATGTTCCCATCATTACATGTGACCCAAAGGAGAAAACAGTTGGTGTAAGTACAACAAGGGACTACTAACTGGTGAAGTGTACACTCAAATATAGTCTGCCTGATGTGGTAATGGAGGCGATAAAACCTATTTACAGAGAGTGTGTTCATGGAAAAACTCAGAACCACAATGAAAATGAAAATAGTGTTCTCTGATCAAGAATCCCCAAGACTCTGTTTGTTGGAATAGAAACACTTCACTTTGGTGTGCGTGATGCTGCTGCTACTTTCAATGATGTAAGGTGCAAAGTATTTCGAAATATGGGAATAACATGGTACGAACGATGCTTGCTTTAGACAAGGAACGTCTTCGGGCTGCTTACAGGTCTGTAAATAGCGTAGCAATACAAGCCAGAGTAAACAGGAGGGGCACAAAGAGGAATCTGGAAGAGGAGTTTGCAGAAGATTAAGATATCTCCGATGTCTGCAGACTTAGACGGAGATAGGTTAACTGAGAAAAGCTTATGGTGCGTCATCCACACATCACCCTACCAAACGTCGGTAAGCTGGACGATAATTGTTTGGTTGTGTACTGGCTAACTGTTGCTATAGGTTGTCGCTGATGGCCGTATGGTCGCGACTATGGGATTATCGTATTTCGTGTGTTTGATAAATCGTGCGACGTATTGCTGGCAGATTCCAAAACTGGCTATTTGTGTCTAAATACCGCTTGACATAGCTTCAAAATGATTGAAATGTTATGTGTGAGTAGACAGTTCGGTAGCACAGAATTGTCTGATCAATCACTATTAGCTTCAGTCTCGCAAGCCTCTTGAGTTATGGTGAGTACTATTGACAACTTTGCATAAAAGTTGTAACGTATACACCAGCTTATTTGGAGGACATGGGCCCTTAATAATACATTTGGTTTTAACAGATTTGTTTGTGCTCTTTTTAATGGCATATTGACCTCTTTGATCGTGTTTGTATTTACATAAAGTTCAGTTAGGTGCACAAATGGGAGCGCACCGTAAGAGCAACTGAATCACAGGTAACGTCAGGTAGGTTTAACAGGCCGAGAATGTGAGGCTGGGCTTCTGGAACGCAGCATCAGAAGGTTCGTTGAAGATGTAAGTAAGTCATGGTAGACCACCAATCACTGTTCTAGATAGGTTGGTCGATATCTTATTGCAGAAGTGAGCGTTTGGCTGCTTCTTTCTCTTGATGAATGCAAATGTATGTATACTGCTATAATAACTGATCTGTGATGTGATGGAACGCAAGTTTTCCTTCTAATCAGCATCACATTGCTAAAACAATACTCATAAAATAATCGAGAGGAGGTCAACAGTGATTCATATATTTTTATTATTCACCACACTAAAACCAATGTACAGTAACTGCCATAAACAATAAGACATAAATTTCATTTTTACTTCAATTTTTACAATAATTTATACAATTTGTAATTTACTTACTATAATAGTACCTTGAATTAGTTGTGTTCAGTATATTTCATCAGCATATTTCATTTTAGTAATATTTTGGAATAAGGGTTAATTATTATTAAACATATTTACAAAATTTTAAAACTTTGCTTTGAAAAAATACAGAAAGTTTCTCTTACTGGTGAGGGAGGAACACAGCTTTGGCTGTTCTGTTAGGCACGTAGGATCACCTGGCTGCTCCTACACACGAAACATATGAGGTGTGTCGAACTTTTTGAGTCAAATTGAAGCAAATGAGAGTTGGTCGACAACCGATTATATTGAGATAGGGAAGCAATGATCGGAAATGTGTATTTCTTGTGTTATGGATGTGTACACCACATAATAACAACGTAGGTCACATTAATTGTTCAAAGTGGCGACCGCCAGTCTCAGTGGATGCATGACAAGGTGCATGAAGCTCTGCCGCACTCTCTCAAGGATCCCTGGTGTCTGTTGTACCAGGCGACAGGCAGCTTGGACCCTAGCAAACAGGTCTTCATTCGTTTCTAAGGTTTTTCTTACACCGAAGTCTTGATGTAACCCGAGAGGAAAAAGTCATGAAGTGTGTGATCTGGCGATGGCACTGGCTGTGGGACAGGACCTCCCATTCCAATCCGAGGATACGCTTTGTTCAGGTGCTCGTGGACACTAACATCAAAGTGAGCTGGTACTCCATCGCACTGAAACCACATCCCTTCATGAACAACGAGAGGTACAGTCTCCAAGAAATGTGGAAGCACATCCCGCAGGAACACCAGCTAGCATGGTCCACACAAATTAGGAGGCAGCAAATAAATTCCTATTAGATGACATTGGACAATGCCCTCTCATACATTGACAGAGGATCATTGGTGGTGGCCACCGATATGCATTGCATGGGGTTTGTCCACACTCCAGACATGGCTGTTGTGGGTGTTGAAAACGCCTTCTACAAGTGAGTGAGTCCTCATCCGTGAGCAATAAAAACTGTACAAAGTTCGGCAATACAGAACTATTGGGGGATAATCTATTGACAGAAGTGAACACAGGCGTCAGAAACAGTTGGTCCCAGGGCTTGCACACGTTCTTTGTGTTAGGAGTGTAATATTTGTTGTACCAGTATTCTCCACATAGTATCTTTCGAAGTGTGTATTTTATGAACAAGTTGATGGGTTTTTATTGATGGGTGGTTGGCCACACAATCTAACAGCATCTCCTCAAAATCTGGAGTTCCGACATGTCATTGATGGGAACCTTGGCATGACCGACCCAGTCCCTCATACATTGTTACCTACGGAGATAAATTTCTTGTAATTAGGATGACGTCTGTTGGGAAGCGTTCTCTGTACATTCGTGCTGCTTTAAGGACACTACATCCTGCAGCACTGTACAGTAAATGTCTTCAAAGTCTCGTGACAAGTAAAGTTCCTTCTTGGACTATGCATTATGCACTGTACACAGTAACACACCTCACCATGGACACATCACAAGCTGTCTGTTGCAATGGTCAACTGACACCAGGGATAGTGGTGTGCATGCAGCAGAGATTAACGCTCCAGTGCGGGTGCATGTGTCGTTACATGACACACATACTGTGTGCTAAGTTGTGTAAAGTCTGTTTGGTGATACGGATTGTACTCTACCGTCCACTGCCTGCTCCTGTGTTCAACAGACATCTGGGAGCCCTGCTCTGTTGCAATACAAGCACTGAGGCTGGCGTTGTCGCTTTGAGCAGTTACTGTGAGCTACTTTGTTGTTATACGGTGTACACTATGTATGCGTTTCCGACCATTGACTCCCTCTCTCAATATAATAAGTTATGGACCCCACTACCACCTGTTCCATTTTGACCTAAAAGGTTTGAGAAACCCTGAATATTCTTCTAATATTACAAAAGCAAAGCGCTGCATAGGGTTTCACGGTAATGGAGAAGTAGTCTCATTGGTATCAGATCCCTCACTACTTAGTGACAAAATCTTCCAGAAGCAAGTGTTGTTGGAGACAGCGAATTGTAGCAGGATGATGGTGTAGGTGGCGACAGTGGAGAGGAAGGCCGCCAGCATCGTGGCGTCGACGCTAAAGAGCGAGCACGCGCTGAACGACACGGGGCTGTGGCGCACCTGCCTGGACAGCTGGCGGAGCTGCTGGGACGCCGCCTCGCTGCCGCCTGCTGTGGGGTGCACACGGGAACACACGCGTACATACAGCCACAAACTGCGAGGGTCTTTTACATTTGTACAATGCAGTAAAGGAGAAACATTTGAGAGGTGTGGGGAAAACACGCAGCTAAGGAAAAATCGATGTAAATCGTTCATTATGTCATCAAACGGCTATGAAAACAAATACATACCTGTTGTGTACATAGTTCCGCGTAGTCAGCGCGTACAGAACTTTCCCACTAGAGCGCGCCCCGCTAAGCACAACAGCACAGGCGCAGCGCTCGTCCGTCTCCGCACTACGAGATGGCGCTGCCTTAGAGACGGAGCAAATTCTGCTTCCGCCGATCCACGTATTAATATGTAACGCAGCCAATGAGATTGCTGCTAACGTAGAACTTTTTCTCCTCGCAGATCACACTCGCACAGTGATACCTGAACGCGCAAGGTATTATAACGAGTGTGCAGACCTCCGATTAGTCAGTCTGCATTAACTTCAGATTGTCAATTGTCAACAGCATCCAGAATCAAGTTACGTAATATCTATGCTTTTTATTATTTTAATATATGTGTGTGAAAATTAATCAAATTCTGTTTAAAGCTGGTCACCGTCAATCCGCTACTCTAAGTGTGCAAGTGGCATTTCTATCGTCTGACCTAACGGCTGAAGATAAACACGCCACGATAAACCCATGAGACATATTGCTGACACTCGCCTACTTCGTTAGAGCGACAAGCCAACTAATCTGATGGTGTGTGTACCAAAGGTCTTACAGTACGCACACCACAATACCATAGTATGGACATTTCTCAACACATTCCAACCGACTGAAAATAGTTGTAAACATTAACTTAATTCTTAACATCAAAATAAAAATAGTGCAAATGTGTGGTATTCCCCATCCCTTACGTCTAAACAAGCATTATTTGGTGTAATAACAATCAAAACAAATAATGCATAAAAATGGACAGTAGATGTTATTTTTATTTTTTATTGCATTATTAACTGCATATATTAAACAGTACATCAATGAACAAAATAACGATTGTCTGCAAACATTTCTCATAATTTCTTTTTTTAGTTTTTATAGACATGAAAAAATTTCATGTTCTTGTACAGCAAACATCACACTTGTCATCTTTTGGAATGTTCCAGCCGTTGCATTCTTGATAGCTCCACCTACCACACGGAACACAGGGGTAGTATTACGAAGATCTGCAAACATGTCTCATAATTCTCTTTTAGTTTTTACAGGCTTGAAAATGGTTCGTATTCTTGTATAGCAAACATCACACTAGTAATCTTTTGGAGTGTTCCAGCAACTGCATTCTTCATGGCTCCAAATGCTACACGAAGCACATCGGTACCATAGTTCTCCGCTGGCCGGAGTGGCCGAGCAGTCTAGGCGCTTCAGTCGGGAACCGTGCTGCTGCTACAGTCGCAGGTTCGAATCCTGCCTCGGGCATGGATGTGTGTGATGTCCTTAGGTCAGTTAGTTTTAAACAGTTCTACGTTCTAGGGGACTGATGACCACAGCAGTTAAGTCCCATAGTGCTCAGAGCCATTTGAACCATAGTTCTCCAAAAACTAAAAAGATGTTTTCTAAAAATGCCGTTGCATCAATATCATCCAATTCATTGTCATCAAACATGTCCTTTAAATCGAAATTTATGTCATCTTCGCCTTTTTTTAAGTTGTTGAATTGTACACTGGTCGTCTCCACCCTTAAGTTTTCTTTTCCATTTTATTCAGTTTTCTTACTCATAGCTTCTTTTTCTTTCTGTATTGGTAACTCCATTTGTAGTTGTTCCTCCTCTGGGGTTGCTGTAAGGGTCACCGACTTTCCCATAGGCCTTCCTTTGTTTTGTTTTAGGAAATACTTATTTTGTTTTAGAATAGCAGATGTGTCAGATACACTAACATGCTTGTCACTAAACTGTTAGTTGTCGTTGTTAAGACCTCTCCTATCAAACGTGCAACTTCTGCCGATGAATCAGGAGACTGTTCCTGCCTCCTTTCTGAGATACTCGCTTCCTTTGTAGAAGCAACCACCTCATTTTCATTTGTTGCATTGGGGAGCTCACCGTCTGAAGGTCTCACATTGTTTTAAGTCAGGCCTGGTCAAGATTTGCGCTCCCAGAGTGTGCAAGCGCTCCTTGAGCGCTGCCAAGTCCGCTCAGCACTACGGCTTTCCCCACCATCGTGGTATTCCGAGTAGGTGTGTGAATGAGACTCCTATACGCTGAAGGCTACACATGCGGGAAACCTAGGAAGACGTGTTTGCAACACAGTCTGATTACTTCTGAGGTTCTCATTTTTCTTCCAAAGCAATGGCTTTATTACGTAATTAAATATTATAAGTACACCGAAGAGCCAAAGAAACTGGTACACCTGCCCAATATCTGCGAGCACGCAGAAGTGCCGCAACACGACGTGGCATGGGCTCGACTAATGTCTGAAGTAGTGCTGGAGGGAGTTGATACCACGAATCCTGCAGGTCTGTCTATAAACCCTTAAGAGTACGAGGCGGTAGAGATCTCTTCTGAACAGTTCGTTGCAAGCCATCCCAGATATGCTCAATAATGTTCATGTCTGGAGAGTCTGGTGGCCAGCGGAAAAGTTTAAACTCAGAAGAGTGTTCCTGAAGCCAATCTGTAGCAGTTCTGGACGTGTGGGGTGTCGCATTGTTCTGCTGCAATTGCCCGAGTCCGTCGGATGGATGGTTCAGATGGCTCTGAGCACTATTGGATTTAACATCTGAGGTCATCAGTCCCCTAGAACTTAGAACTATTTAAATCTAACTAACCTAAGGACATCACATTCATCCATGCCCCAGCGAGGATTCGAACCTGCGACCGTAGCGGTCGCGCGGTTCCGGACTGAAGCGCCTGGAACCGCTCGGTCACAACAGCCGGCCGAAGTCCGTAGGAATGCGCAATGAACATGAATGGATGCAGGTGATCAGACAGGATGCTTACGTACGTGTCACCTGTCAGAGTCGTATCTAGACGTATCAGGGTTCACATATCACTCCAACTGCACACGCCCCACACCGTTACAGAGCCTCCACCAGTTTGAACAGTCCCCAGCTGACATGCAGGGTCCATGGATTCATGAGGTTGTCTCCATACCCGTGCACGTCCATCCGCTCGATACAATTTGAAACGCTACTCGTCTGACCAGGCAACATTTTTCCGGTCATCGCCGTGCGGGATTAGCCGAGCGGTCTGAGGCGCTGCAGTCATGGACTGTGCGGCTGGTCCCGGCGGAGGTTCGAGTCCTCCCTCGGGCATGGGTGTGTGTGTTTGTCCTTAGCATAGTTCAGGTTAAGTAGTGTGTAAGCTTAGGGACTGATGACCTTAGCAGTTAAGTCCCATAAGATTTCACACACATTTGAACGTTTTTTTTTCCCAGTCATCAACAGTCCAATGTTGGTGTTGACCGGCCCAGGTGAGGCGTAAAGCTTTGTGTCTTGCAGCCATCAAGGGTACACGAATGAGCCTTCGGCTCCGAAAGCCCATATCGATGATGTTTCGTTGAATGGTTGTTGATGGTCCAGCATTGAAATCTGCAGAAATTTGTGGAAGGGTTGCACTTCTGTCACATTGAAAGATTATCTACAGCCGTCGTTGGTCCCGTTCTTGTAGAAACTTAATCCTGCCGCAGCGATATCGGAGATTTGATGTTTTACCGGATTCCCGATTTCATCGCTACCTCGGAGATGCTGTGGCCCATCAGTTGTACGCCGACTATAACACCACGTTCAAACTGACTTAAATCTTGATGACCTGCCTCTGTAGCAGCAGTAAAAACGATCTACCAACTGCGCCAGACACTTGTTGTCTTATAAAGGCGTTGATGACCACAGCGTCTTAGTCTGAATGTTTACATATCCCTGTATTTGAATACGTATGCCTGTACCAGTTTTTTAGCGCTTCAGTGTATATTAGATAGTACTAATACAGTGAGCAGAACTACAAAAAGCTTTACATTAAGCTGTGTTGTTTATAAGTTAATACAAATTTCCGTTTTATAGTATGAAACGTAACTGAACCTATCGTTCGTGATACACTCAAAGATATGGAGTTTAGCAGATTAAAATGTGTTACCTGATAGCTTGCCGGACAATGCCACTTTCATAACGCCAAAAAAAATTTGCACTCATGTGTTGAACCAAACACTGAAATAACCTTGTAGCTTGTCCGTGCAATCGAGGATGTTGCTCTTGGAGTGAAATTTCATAAAAGCATGAAATGCTTGTAACTACCTGGAATGTCTGATGGTACTTCTGTGAGAGTGAAACGCATCACAAATTAAATAAACAAGAAACTGTTTTGCAACCAGAACTGCCTACTCTTCCTTAAACATCTGAAGAGGTTGCTGTACTATAAAACGAAAGATGGAGTGGTGTGGTGCCGGCCGGCGTGGCCGAGCGTTTCTAGGCGCTCCAGCCTGGACCGCTACGGTCGCAGGTTCGAATCCTGCCACGGGCATCGATGTGTGTGATGTCCTTAGGTTAGTTTGGTTTAAGTAGTTCTAAGTTCTAGGGGACTGATGACCTCAGAAGTTGAGTCCCATAGTGCTCAGAGCCATTTGAACCATTTTTGAGTGGTGTGGTTTTCACCTTCCTTGAGAATGTTGCCTTTTTTTCCCCTTTAGTGTATGATTCTGAAGATAAAGGCAATGTGGGTAACAGTACTCACCAACAACTAATAACGTTAATATTGGCACTACTAATGCTATTACTACCAGCATACCCTCGAGAATCATAACGGGGGCACTACTTTCGTGTCCCTCTGCCCCCTTCCACTCCACGTGACGCATTGTGTGACTAGGTTAAAAAAAATGGTTCAAATGGCTCTGAGCACTATGCGACTTAACTTCTGAGGTCATCAGTCGCCTAGAACTTAGAACTAATTAAACCTAACTAACCTAAGGACATCACACACATCCATGCCCGTAGCGGTCGCTCGGTTCCAGACTGTAGCGCCTACAACCGCTCGGCCACTCCGGCCGGCTGTGACTAAGTAATGAGGGCAGGGGAAGGAGAGGGATCACAATAAAAAGGACGTGCGATGTAACGAAGACGCTCATTTTAAAGGTATCACCTGAAGATGATGGCGACCTTTGCTGTCGAAATATCCTGTAATGTAGACAACTGGAACTGGCTGGACATAGACTTAGAGAAAGCTTTTGACAATGTTGATTGGAATACTCTCTTTCAAATTCTGAAGGTGGCAGGGATAAAATACAGGGAGCGAAAGGCTATTTACAATTTGTACAGAAACCAGAAGGCAGTTATAAGAGTCGAGGGGCATGAAAGGGAAGTAGTGGTTGGGAAGGGAGTGAGACAGGGTTGTAGCCTCTCCCCGATGTTATTCAATCTGTATATTGAGCAAGCAGTAAAGGAAACGAAAGAAAAATTCGGAGAAGGTATTAAAATCCATGGAGAAGAAATAAAAACTTTGAGGTTCGCTGATGACATTGTAATTCTGTCAGAGACAGCAAAGGACTTGGAAGAGCAGTTGAACGGAATGGACAGTCTCTTGAAAGGAGGATATAAGATGAACATCAACAAAAGCAAAACGAGGATAATGGAATGTAGTCGAATTAAGTCGGGTGATGCAGAGGGAATTAGATTAGGAAATGAGACACTTAAAGTAGTAAAGGTGTTTTGCTATTTGGGGAGCAAAATAACTGATGATGGTCGAAGTAGAGAGGATATAAAATGTAGACTGGCAATGGCATGGAAAGCGTATCTGAAGAAGAGAAATTTGTTAACACCGAGTATAGATTTAAGTGTCAGGAAGTCGTTTCTGAAAGTATTTGTATGGAGTGTAGCCATGTATGGAAGTGAAACATGGACAATAAATAGTTTGGACAAGAAGAGAATAGAAGCTTTCGAAATGTGGTGCTACAGAATCATGTTGAAGATTAGGTGGCTAGATCACGTAACTGATCAGGAGGTATTGAAAAGGATTGGGGAGAAGAGAAGTTTGTGGCACAACTTGACTAGAAGAAGGGATCGGTTGGTAGGACATGTCCTGAGGCATCAAGGGATCACAAATTTAGCATTGTAGGGCAGCGTGGAGGATAAAAATGGTAGAGGGACCCCAAGAGATGAATACACTAAGCCGATTCAGAAGGATGTCGGTTGCAGTAGGTACTGGGAGATGAAGGAGCTTGCACAGGATAGATTAGCATGGGAGCTGCATCAAACCAGTCTCAGGACTGAAGACCACAACAACAACATGCTGGTTAGGCGAAAGACTGTGTTTACCTAGTGCAGAAAGCGGTCTCCAGATCCAGTGCTCTCTCCTGTGTCATACTAATCTGATGACACCTCCCTTCTTCAGACACCCACCTTTTGCCGAAAGATTTCTTCATTTCTCTGATACCGAAAATGTGCACGATACGAAATTTTGCATATATTATTGTGACTGGAATTCGACTGAATGTCGGAACGCATCAAAAGAAGTCTATGCTGGTACTGAGCTTTGTGCCGCTGCTCCGCAGACCTACAGGTCGCCGGTGAACCCCATTTGCCGGCGGAATGATATGAGACGCCGTGGCTGGCTACGCCAGCGCTTGTAGGTGCAACATTTCTGTCTAGCGGCCAAGGTCCAGCTCCGTGCTCTCCAGCGGATCTTGAAACTGGCTGGGCTGGTTTCCCATATCCCTCACTCCTTCAATTGCCCGTATGGGCGGACCCGACCTGCATTATGTTTTAGAAGGTGAGCCGCTGGTATGGTTGGTGGCCCAGCACTTAGGTTCACGGGATGGTGTGAGGAACTGGAGACGTCTGGCGGTGTGGTGGGACACGGCAATGTGGTTGTTGTTGGCTGTGGGGGTGCAGGTTGCTTGGAGAGGTCCTTCTCCAGTTCTGTGTGCAATGAAACTGTCGCTGGATCTACACTGAGCAAGTTACAGTCTAAGACAAATAAAACGACGCACCATGAAGGAATTTTGCAAACTGGCCACAAACCGATATTCGAACAGGTATCGACGGAAAAGGCAAAGCTGTGAACTTTGACGACTGTTGGATGAATGTTTGAGGCTACATCGCAATTTTACCGCGTAGTGGCAAGGATTGTAAAGAGAATAGTGACATCGCTCCTATTCAAATGTTGACGATTACTCCAACCGGCTTATTTGAGCCCAAGTACACGCCTTTTCTCAAATGCTGACATCTGCATTTCACGCGCCTGCACTGTCCATCTCAATTCACGGAATGAAATTCGCAAAGACTTTATGCTCTGCCGATAGCAGAGCAGGCGCGTGAAATGCAGATGTCAGCATTTGAGAAAGGACGTGTACTTGGGCTCAAATAAGCCGGTTGGAGCAATCGGCAACATTTGAACAGCAGCGATGTCAGTATTCGACAATGTTCGCAGGAGCGGATGACTACAACCGAAGACAACGTCGAGAAGGAAGCGGTCGACTGAGAGGGACGGCAGAACGACAGGAGTGGGGAATCCTCGGAGACGCACTCAGAGCCCCGGAGTCATCATTATCGGATACGATGTGCAACTGCAGCTCTAGTGACCACAAGGGGAATTAACAGGCCACTCACAGAAATGGGGACCAGTCCCTTGCGCCGACAGCGATTGACCTCTGTACACCAACAAGCCCGTTTACAGTGCTGTCGCGCACATTTGGCCTGTAATCTCACTGACTGAGGCAGAACTGTCTCCACTGATGAGTACCACTTCGAACTGAGCCCCTATGAGCGGCGAATACATGTTTCGAGACACACCGTACACCGGTTGGATACCAAACTGACTGTCACCCGACAGCCAGGAGTGATGGTCTGAGGCGTCGTTTCTTTTCATAGGGAGACATGTTTGTTTATCATCCGTGGCGCCCTTGCGGCACAGCCGTACGTCGACCATACGTCGACGTCGTCCAGTTTTATTTCATTTTATGGTAAACAATCCTGGGGTTACATTTCAGTAATATAATGCCCGCCCGCACACGGCGAGATTTTGTACTGCTTGTCTTCATGCTTACCAAACCCTACCTCCACCAGCAAGACTGCTGGATCTCTCCCCAACTGAGAACGTTTGGAACATTATTGGCAGGGCGCTCCAACCAGTTCGGAATTTTGACGATATAACGCACCAGTTGGACAGAGTTTGGAATGATATCTCTCAAGAGGACATCCAACAACTCTATCAATCAATGTCAAGCCCAATAATTGTTTGCATTACGGCCAGAGGCGGGTCAATGTATTGTTGACTTGCTCTATTTGTGGAAATCTTTCTCTTGTATAATCACATACTATTTTTGAAACTGTAATAATTTATTCGTCTGTACATGAACATCACATCCACAGATTTGCATCCCATTTGGATAATTCCTTCGTGGTGCGTCGTTTTTATTTTTTGTGTTAGAGCGTATGTTGGTGACGATGTGGGACTAGTAATGGTGAGCTTTCTAGCTCAGCATATACTCTGGTAGTAGTGCAGTTGGTAGACGTATCTGGAGTTGGTTTGTATGACAGAATTCCAAACACTTTGGAGTGTCGACTGACGTAATGCGCCACCCAAGGGTGTTGAATCACTGTTGCTGGTGTCCACATGTCTTTCGCTCTGTACGAGCATGCCCACCCTGCTGTGTCTGATGGGTATTGCTCTGAGTGCAGGAGCCAAAGTTCTCAGGGCTGTGGGACCAAAAGCTGGAGGAGAAGCAGTAACCTCATCAATAACTTTCACCGGAATAGAGCTCTTTCTTCTTCCAGGTGTCACACCAAGCACACCCGTGTTTTAGAATTTGATTATCATCTCCTCAGAGCTTTCAGTCGGCGACACTCCTTCAGTGTAGAAATATAACTGCTTCCATCCGCATAAAAAAAAATTTCACTAACTGTGCACAGTCTATCTTCTCGATACCCATTCTGTACTCTCACATTATGGCTTGTCAAATGACAGCGTGTATGTCATACCTTCATAAAAACAGTGTACAGTGCCAGGTTTGCACCTGGTAGCCACAAATGAAACCATTTTTGTTCCGGCGTGTACCTGTTCCACATTCATGCATTGGCATATTTACAAGTTTTGCTGCCATACGATAATTACAGCTCACACTGGACCTCCGTGAGTAGCTGGACATTAATTCTAACCACCCAGTAGTTGATAGTAATCGAAAGAACTAGTGATAAGAGGGCACAACGGAAACTGGTGCCAAATGTAGTTGATGAAGTAGTGCGAAACAATACATTTAGACAATGTGATTTGAGTGGTTACAGGAGAACTACCTAGAATAAAAGACTCAGGGATGGACCAAGAAGGAGAGGGGTGAAATCGGTTCCTTTCGTCCTTTGGGGGAAGGAGTGTGAAGAAAACGGACCAATACTGACAAATGACGAGAAAGTATGGGAGCTGTAGTGCGTGGAAGATAATAGACAAAACGTCTAAAGGAAAAATAAATTATTTGAAGTACAATAACAAAAACGATTGTTCTCTTATTTCTATGATAGTGTTAAACAATTGCACATTTTTTTACATAAGAAATACAGTAAATGTTGTAGAATTATGTAGAAGCGATATACCATATCACACACTCTAAAATTAGAAAATTTTAAAAAGATTTACACCCAGACATGCAATAAAACTCTCGAAATCTAGTGTTCTAATGGAAAGCTCTACCCATTGCAGTAACAGGTGCACAGAATTATATGAAGTTACTTGTCGTACATGTAATTATAGCGCTCCAAAACATCCTTTCTTTGATGTCCATTATACTGTTTGTCGAAGACATGCACGGGGCAAAATTTTGTGACAGACATTTCTATTGAGTCAGTATGCATGAGTCGTGCCGCAGTGCCCGTGTGTGTGAATTTTGGTTCATACACTGATGAGGCAAAACCTATTGACCACAGAACACTGCAAGACTGCGTGCCTCCTGGTCCTACTGCAGGCAGATGACTCGGACAGGAAAGTATATAAGTGGAGGAGAGACGAATAGGGTATCCTTCCAGCGACGATACGGGCGAATGGGGAAATCCACCGTCATAAGCGACTTTGACAAAGGTCAGACTGTTATGGCTGGAGGCTCGGAACGAGCAACTCGGAAACTAGGAAAGCCCCTGGTCATGATGGCATTCAAAACTGTGTCCTCCAGGAATTCAAGGATAAAGCCACTGAATACCTAACACACATAACGAATGCCATACTAAAACACCAACACTTCCCCTCCTTTTGAAAGACGGCCAAGGTCCTGATGTTCAGGAAGCCGGTGAAAGATCACAGCCTCCCACAAAATTACCGACCCATCAGCCATCTGAGCTCGCTCAGCAAGATTGTTGAGAAGGTGATTCTCAAACGCATCACTAGGCACTGCATAACAAATGACATCCTGAGACCGGAGCAATTCGGCTTCAGGAATCATCACTCCACAACACAACAACTCTTACGGGTCGTTAAACATATAACACATGGCTTCAACACAAACAAAGCAGCAGGGGCGGTGTTCCTGGACATCGAAAAGGCTTTCGACCGTCTATGGCACAATTGCCTCATTCGCAAACGCAGCGGCGCGGGATTCCCCGACGGGCTGGTGCGTCTCATACACTCATACCTCACAGACAGGAGTTTCAACACTGACGCGCAGGGAAAACAATCAACACGACACGGTATACAGGGGAAGTACCCCAGGGAAGCACCCTAGGGCCCCTACTGTTTAACCTCTACATAAACGATCTCCCAACCACACACAACACAACGATGGCAATCTACGCGGATGACACAGCCATCCTCGCGCAGGGTTGGAAACCATCAAACATTACGTGACGCTTACAGACTGCACTCAGAGTGGCTGAGCGTTGGTTGAAGAAATGGCGTGTTAGAGAAAGTCGAGAAGTGCGAAGCCGTTTTGTTCACTAGAAGACCGAAGCAACTGCGCAAACACCGATATTGCAGACCAATAACTCTACATGCACGCCCAATACGTTTCCGTGAGAAAGTCAAATACCTCGGTGTCTGGCTGGACCGGAAATTACTCTGAGGGGACCACATATACCACATGACCGACCGAGCAAGCGCGAGGCTCAAACAGCTCTACCCTATACTCAACAGGCGTAGCACACTGAACAGAAGGGTGACAATGTCCATATACATGACACTTATCCGACCCCTGATGACGTACGCAGCTCGTGTCTGGGGATACGCTGCGCCCACACGCCTGCGTCGTCTGCAGCGCAAACAAAACAAAGTACTCAAAATCATATGCAATGCTCCACGATACACACGCATCGCGGACCTTCACCGGGAATACCGAATTGAGACTCTCACGGAGGTAATCCACAAACTCACCACAAGACTATACAGAAACTCCAGGCATTCTCAGAAACCGTTTATTCTGAATCTGGGAAACTACGACCACAACCATAGATGGAAGCATAAAAGACCAAAAGACGTAAGGACCTAACATCTATGGCCAAGTACACGCAAACACAACGGTACAGGTGAGCCCCTGTTAATCAGACGCCATTACTGGATATCCAGCTGGAACACACTTGCCGAATAACTGGTACCACGCAGGGAAGCCGTACTGTACACTGCATGCAGACAAGCTCCACACACCCCCCCACACAGTGAGATGGTCTATGGCCGATCTCCCACTACCATATAACGATCTTGATTGTTCCAGGAATGCAGCGGCTGCAGCAAACTAGGATACATCGCCATCGCTTGCCACGGTAATGATGCATGATACCCATACTAACAAACCCATACTTCCATGAACTATCGCACCTAGTAAGCCACTCCTGCTCTTACTACCCAACCCACTGTCTCAGAGGTTTTTTTCCCACGGCACGTGCCTTGGCACTTTTCTCCCTCTACTCTTCAAATTGCTACCCTCATTCGCATTTCGTCCACTATCTATCACCCGATGGACCGTGTTAATGCGTAGACTTACCCAGACGCACGGATAACATCACAGCCCAGCATCCTGTGATCCACCTATTAGATAACTAACATGTTGACGGAGGTGACAGTAGAACTTTTGGTCTGGTCACCACGTTGGTGCGGGTGTGGAGGGACCCCATCTCTAGAACTCGGAAACTGCGAATATGGTGATTCTTCATGTGCTACTGTCGTGAGCATCTATGGAAAGCGGTTGAAATACGATGATACTACTAGTAGGTGAAAATATGTTAGACATATACGCCTCACCGCAGAAAGCGGGAATAAAGCAGGACAGGCAGCGATCTGTGACGGATTTGGCGGCAGAGTACAACGCTGGTGCAGGCACTAGTGCGCGAGAGTACACTGTTCTGAACACATTGTTGGACACGGAATTTCCCATATTGACACAAAGAAATCGTAAAAAACGACGGCAGTGGGTTTGGGGTCACCGAGATTGGGCCAGGGATCAATAGAAACGTGTCACCTTTGGAAGAATCATGTTTGCAGCTACACCAGGTCGATGGTTGTGTCTGGATACGGTGTCATCCAGATAAAAGGCTGCTTCAAACACACAAAGATTGGTCTGTGTTTCCATGGCACATGTGACAGTAATGTAAGGTACTATGACAGCTGTAAAGTACTTGAACAATACAGTAGGCCACATGCATCCTTTCACGTTTGATGTCTTTCCCAACAACGATGGAGTGATCCAACAAGATAAGTGTCCCTGTCACAAGACCAGAATCATAATATAGATGTTTGAGGGCCATGATAGTTAAATCGTGTCCATGTCTTGGAAACCAATTCATCTGATGTAAACTCGCTCCAACACATCAAGGAGTCTTTCAGGTGACAGACCTGCACCCTCACACAACTTGGCCTGTAGTTAACGGTGACTGCATAGCCTGTACATGGACATGTGATGCCATGTACCTCTGGAAAACTACCAAGGACTTGCCCAGTACGTGCCATATAGAATTGCTGCTGTACAGCTTTCCAGAGTTGGAGCAACACACTATTAATCAGGTGATCTTAATGTTTTGGCTCATTAATGTAAATATGGTTTAAGGCAAACGGAAGCTCTATGTTATGACCCAGATGTGCCAATCAGGACTAGCCAATCACCGCGTCATTCCCTGCCAGTGGCATCACGGATCTGGTATGGGGTACATTTTGTCAGCACGCCATTCTCCCTGTCGTTGTAGGGCTTATTGACCTTAGAACAGCTGCTAATCAATAGGGAAACTCCTGAGTTGGCCTCACGAGCCTGAGTTCACCCCATACCAGTTCTCCCATCAAGGAAAAATCGCTGGTAGTACTGGGAATCGAACCCAAGTTCCCTCTAGTGGGACCACTCATCTATGGAGATGGGCTACATATCTACATATGACTACTATCTGGAAGAAAAAGGTTTTGTGGGACTTGATACACCTACCACTTCTAGGGGATTTTGTTGGTAGGAGCAGAAAGATGGGAACAGTGTGACATGTAAGAACAACTCTAGAACGTATTGAGGAAGTTTAACAAATTGTGGTATGTTTATGACTTCCTGTTTGGAACAAAAATATGGTTGAAGTAAGACAATTTTGGCTCCTTTGGGGGTGGTGTGTGAGTGTGAAAGGTTGGACGATCTTCAATAATAATCGGAAAGAACGACATTATTGTCGAATCCATAGTTTTCAGGGTGGCTAGGCAGGTTGGTGATCGAGTATTGATGACGTATAGCTCCTACGTCTGAATATGGAGGTGGAAGATGGTGACCTGCAAAACATAATGCTTCGAGAAAATTCAACCACACTTGGTATGTAAGAAATAAACTATTCATAAATAGAAACTCAGCAGGACCCGAACACACATAGCATGCCAAGTGATGGATTACAAAATGGAATACAAAATTTGGATGAAACAACTACCAGCCAGTGCCAGGTACTTAGCTATCTTAACTTCAGACTTCAGTTAAAACATTACCAATCTTGTCAATTACAATAATCCTTACTCTTAGTTTCTACTGTATTATTTGCACAGCTATTTGCAAGAGCCTAGTGACAATATTTCCTACCATGGCACCCACTCCAAGGGCTGTGTAGTAACTGTTACACAGGAAGGGGGTGTTTCTGTCACATCCTGAACTAAAACCAGCCATAACGTTACAACGTATTCACAACTGCTAATGAGGGAAATAACATACCTGCTGCATTGGCCACGATGAGGTCCTCTGCTATGCTGGCTGTTCTTCTCGCTTGTGAGACAGTGGACTGACAGCAGCAGGCGAGGGCTACCACATTTGTTGTAGTCATTACCACATAGCAGATGTCTGGGAGAACCAGCACGTTATTGTCTTCTTCCTGATCTAAAAGGAGTAACAGGACATTGAAAATCACTTGAACGCCACTGGTCAGTGCTTGCAAGACCATCGCTGTAATAGGAACAGTGTACACTTCATTCAAAGCACTGGCTAATTTGGAGAGTTTATTGTGGGCGACCTTTGCCGTTAACAGCTGGTCGCAAGACGCTGGCCAAGTGCTTTGCTTCAGAGAGTTTTGCTTACTAGGTGGAGAGAGCGGTGAAAAGTGACACTGTCGACTCGTCGTCGCTGTGATATTCGTCATGCTGAAGGTCTCCTTTTGATAAGTGAACATGTGCAGCACAGCTTCGTTTAGCATGAGGAACCGGTATCTGATGATCAGAGCGAAAATGAAGAACTGTGCGAATGTTATGGTGATTACAAAGATAATGATCTCAGTTAGTACATCGTAATAGGAATCCATGATGAAGTCCCAGGTAACGATTCCGATGTAAGCTGTCATCAGCAGACCCAGCGAGATGGACAGGTAGAGCTTGGTGGTGCGGTGTGCCTTCCACTTGTCGACGCCCAGGAGGTCATCCACCCGCTGGAGCTCCGCCGAAAAAGTGCATAACCAGTCACAACGGGCTGCTAAGAGCGCTAGTACAGAAGCGCAGGCGGCAGAGGTGACCACACCACAACTCAGCAGTCTGGGCACGAAATAACTGTAGCAGTTGGGTCTGGGCCTGAAGGACTGGATGACGAGCTCTGCTGCGCTGTAACCCATGTAGACGAGGCAACAGAAGACAGCGAGGCTGTAGAGGCGTGACACAGCGTCCAGCGTGGCCGACCACCTGGGCCGGCATGGCGGCACCCCCACCAGCGCTGACAGCGCCACTAGCGGCTGCAGGCTGTTCCACACCTCAGGGGGCGCCACTTTTGACCCCTGGCTGCCGTCGAAGCACGTCTTCGCTGACGGGGTATGGCGACTGTGCCTGTGCCTTGCTGTGTGAGCCCCATCCTCAATTCTGCACTTCATGTCGAGTTGCAGATTCCACACTCTGAAACAGTGCATATTAAGGATGGTATACATAACATTTTCCATCTACAAAGCTTTCCTACAAAGGCAAGTGTTCACTGATGGGGCTATATTTACAAATGTAGGTGCTCAAGGCCAGAGACTTTTCACCCCCCCCTCCCACAAATCCCGCTATATTTACAAATGTAGGAGCTCTAGGACAAAGACTTTTCAACCCCCCCCCCTCCCCCCATCCCGCCCTCATCACCCCCCATCTGTCGTCCTGACTTTTCAAAAATCACAATCTATGTTTTACTAAGCAATAAACTATTGGGTGTAACACACACAACATAACTTGCCCAAACCTGCACAGATGACTTAGTAGTGGAGAGACGGGTGTTCTGTTACTTACAGCCACCACAGAGCAAGAGAGGTACAGTTCCACCCCCAAACATGTATGTGTGTCAGAATATGAGGCAATAATTAATCTCAGCACAGACACATCTATCTTGTTTCGTGGCAGACTACAATGCATGAGCTGGCAATTGTTGATCAAGGTCACAGCCTTGCATTCGACTTCTCACTCACACAAACTACAATACTGGCCATTAAAATTGCTACACCACAAAGATGACGTGCTACAAACGCGAAATTTAACCACAGGAACAACATGCTGTGATATGCAAATGATTAGCTTTTCAGAGCATTCACACAAGGTTGGCGCCGGTGGCGACAGCTACAACGAGCTGACATGAGGAAAGTTTCCAACCGATTTCTCATACACAAACAGCAGTTGACTGGCGTTGCCTGGTGAAACGTTGTTGTGATGCCTCGTGTAAGGAGGAGAAATGCGTACCATCACGTTTCCGACTTTGATAAAGGTCGGATTGTAGCCTATCACTATTGCGGTTTATCGTATCGCGACATTGCTGCTCGCATTGGTCGAGATCCAATGACTGTCAGCAGAATACGGAATGGGTGGGTTCAGGAGGGTAATACGGAACGCTGTGCTGCTTCCCAACGGCCTCGTATCACTAGCAGTCGAGATGACAGGCATCTTATCCATATGCCTGTAACGGATCGTGCAGCCACGTCTCGATCCCTGAGTCAACACATGGGGACGTTTACAAGACAATAACCATCTGCACGAACAGTTCGACGACGTTAGCAGCAGCATAGACTATCAGCTCAGAGACTGTGGCTGTGGTTACCCTTGACGCTGCATCGCAGACAGGAGCGACTGCGATGGTGTACTCAACGACGAACGTGGGTGCACGAATGGCAAAACGTCATTTTTTCGGATGAATCTAGGTTTTGTTTACAGCATCACGTTGGCGCATCCGTGTTTGGCGACATCGTGGTGAATGTACATTGGAAGCGTGTATTCATCATCGCCATACTGGCGTATCACCCGGCGTGATGGTATGGGGTGCAATTGGTTACACGTCTCGGTCACCTATTGTTCACATTGACGGCACTTTGAACGGTGGACATTACATTTCAGATGTGTTACGACCCGTGGCTCTACCCTTCATTCGATCCCTGCGAAACCCTACATTTCAGCAGGATAATGCACGACCGCATGTTGCAGGTCGTGTACGGGCCTTTCTGGATACAGAAAATGTTAAACTGCTGCCCTGGCCAGCACATTCTGCAGATCTCTCGCCAACTGAAAGCGCCTGGTCAATGGTGGCCGAGCCACTGGCTCGTCACAATACACCAATCACTACTCTTGATGAACTGTGGTATCGTGTTGAAGCTGCATAGGCAGTTGTACCTGTACAATCCATCCAAGCTCTGTTTGTCTCAATGCCCAGGCGTATCAAGGCCGCTATTACGGCCAGAGGTGGTTGTTGGTACTGATTTCTCAGGACCTATGCACCCAAATTGCGTGAAAATGTAATAGCATGTCAGTTCTAGTATAATATATTTGTCCCATGAATACCAGTTTATTTCTTCCTGGTGTATCAATTTTAATGGCTAGTAGTGTATCAATATTTACGCACCTCCAGGGGCAAACTACAAGTAAATATTTTTCACCACAGAAATAGCAGACCTGAATTATCACCGACAGGGATTTTAACTGTGTACTTAGTCACACACCTAATATGAATTTTAACTTAGAGCTACAAAGATTAATCAGTCGAATTCAGTTATGCGACGCCTAGAGGCTAAAATGCCAAAACAGACAGTTTTATTCGTATATCACAGCAAATACGAGTTGGTTAAATAGCATGTACATATCACATCTCACAAACAAAATGAATGCAGCAGAATTTTGGCCCAGAGCTTTTTCAGATCATTCTGCCAATCATGTCAGCACTGCTTATACAGCACAAAAAATCCACCTGGATAGAGAATTATGGCAACTTAATTGAAATTTACTTCCAATTTTCAATTAGAGTAAAAATAAACACTATATGTAACAGACTGACACTGAGGACAGAGCGAAACGTACCTAGTATCGGATGACGGATACTGAAAGGTGAGCTTGCCTTTATAAACTGTGCGAAGGGATAGCGGGTTGCCTGACAAAAAACAACGCGAGAATATTACTTTCTCGAATTAAACGAGACAGGCACGCAGAGACATACAATCTTTGTCGAGATAAAACATATTAAGGCTAAAGTTATTGGCTTGACGAAGAAGCATACTACAGGTAATTGCATCAGGGCCAGAGATGAAGGAAAACATGGCAACAAGTAACAAGCACACACCACCAGGTTCAAGAGCTCAAAACAGCGCCAGGTACATTGTGCAAAGTTTTCAAAGTGATGAAGGAGTTGTTCGTGACACACAGAAGAGCATCACACAAGTTACTGCAGCACACTTCGCCTCCTTGTGTTCTACAGGAAGTGTGGCACCTGCACTTGTTGAAGAGTGGTTAAACAACTTTAGATCTTTGCTTCAAATTAGCAAAGACCGTAATGTGAATCCCCCACCTTCATTTACTATGGATGAGATTTATGATTCATATTAAAAGGCTTCAAGACACAAATCTGCTGGTCCCGACTGTTTGCTGTGGGAATGTTATAGCAATTTCTAGGGTTTACTTCAGTTCACTGTAGAAAAATTCTGCAATGAAATCCTTTGAAGCGTAGTACCACCAGCTGACTTCACAGGTGCTGTAACGCTACTAAATCCAAAGAAAACCAAAATGACTGCAGCCGGTAATTTATATCCGATTGCCTTAACCAATGCTGACCACAGAATATTCACAAGGGTCATTCATTCACAGTCGACTAAAAACTGAGCTGACTGTAGTTTTGACTGTACAAAAAGTCCAAAGGCTCAGGATGTAGAATGACTGACATAATGGCAGTCTATCGAGATCTTGTCCATTCACTTGCAAAGCGCAAACTAGTTTCCGTATTGCATTTCTCTATATCGTAAATTTATGGTAGAGTAGAACATGACTACCTTGAAAGAGTCATGTATAAAATGGGATTTGATAGAAACTTCATCGAAACTGTCAACGTATGTGTACGAAAAGAACGCACCAAACTAAAGATTAATTAGAATTTTTCAGAACAGATATTGTCGCAAAGGACCCTCTCTCAGTGTTCTCCTTTGTCTGCTCCTCTCTACGCAATAGCAACGGAACATCGTCTCCAAAGAGTACAGACCGCATTGACGGATGCTGAACAAACAGGGTGAAGATTGTCGTAAATGCATATGCAGATGACCTAAGTCTAATTTTAAATGATGAGCGGAATGAGAGCAGCGCAGCTCACATGCTTAAGGAATATAAAAAATCCAGCTGATCCAGAAGTCAACATGGATAAATCAGTTTGTATTAACGAAAGACCTAATTCTCAATATCAGCGGCACCTATGATGGCATGCAGTTGACAAAAAAAACACCATTTGGGCATCACAATCGCGGCAAATCCCACGTAAGTTACACGTTAGAACTCCTGGTAGCTGAAAGTGCAATCGATCAAAACGTCATTAAGGAATCAAAGTCTTTGAAGTCCAGACTGAATACAAATGGCTAATTACATCAAGTCTTACATATTATCCCAGCTCAATCGTGTATCTGCCTTCCTATCTATACCCGAAAATGCTTTCACGGAGGAGTGACATTTCTGGAGATACAGTCTGTTCAAATTGCCTTTTCTCAAACACAGCAATCCCATGTACCAAAGGCGAATTGGGACTGATAAATCCGTATCAGCATTGGGTGGCAATATTCGTACATACAAGCAAGAGACTCAAGTAAGGCGCAGGTAGGTGATCTTCCAAATATTTCGACCCTCAGATTTACGACCGCTGATTTAAAGTGTATCGATTCAGAACGCATAATTTACTAATATGGCTACATATACTACATAGACACAAGCTTCGTAGGAGAGGTCACAATGAAACATTCTGCAGCAAGAGTCTACCAACAATAATTCAACGTGCTCCTGAGCATCCTATGGTAATCAAATATCTTGACGCAAATTGGTCACGAGTTTGGAGAAATGTCTAAGAAAGGTTTTTACCCGTAAACATAAGAGATACATGGCTAGATATCATCACCAACACTTACCCAACTGTAGCTAATAAATACAAAATCAAACTGACCACCTCACCTTTATGTGAAGTGTGCAGTGTTGAAACAAACATGGAACGTATGTATATCTATGGAAGGAAACGGTAAATATTTGGAAATGATTAAGAAAAAATTTTTCTGTTACCACGAGAGCCATCGTGAGAAATAGTGAACATAGTTTTGTTACCAGATTGGAAATTTTTCCCCGCCGCCAAGCACAATGCACTTGCCTGGCTTGTTGGAAACTTGATACAATTTCTCGCCAAACTCAAGGGAACTGATATGTAAATATTTACTGACTGTTTGCCATTGCAACATTGGCGCCTTAAATCTCATCTAGGAACTAAATGTGGACTGTCAATGCACAATTATCTATGTGTGATTCTCGAGACAGGTTAACGAAGAAAGACAACAATAAAGAGTAGGCATTAGTCAACAACTGATTACCTGCTGGAATAAGACCTTTGGGAAAACCATTATCAGTAACAAAGTCAAGTATACAAGCGTAGACTGTTTTACCCCACACCGAGAATGCAACAGCGACAAAGCTTTGTTTGGTGTAACTTTGCGATCCTTTTCCTTCATTAAAACTTGTAATATTAATATCATAATTACTGTTGTAAGTGCAAGAGAAGGAAATGAATGATGTGTCTTGCACATGCATAAAAGTTTCTAAAACCTTGTGATTTAATTCTTATTTCACTTCAGTAATAGTAATAAACAAAAGATGCACACACACACAGAGGTGGAACCCATTCAGAATCAGAACTGCTAAGTCGCAGTTAGCGAGCTTGAAAATGAGTATATTACCATATTATACCAGTACATAACGTTTCATGTGTTTAGGCTAGCGATTCTGTCGCCTGTAATTGGTATAAAATGATACTGAATTTGTTGTGCAGCGGAACACTCTACAGTGACCCCAGGGCGCAGTACGTGGTGTAACTGGTCCAGGCTGTGCGACCACTGCTGGTCAGCCCAGGTACGAAGGCAAGCAGCACTTGGCCAGAAATGAGTAAAACCCACAACAGAGAGAAACTGAATGGCATGAGTTTCGTAGCCAGAGGGCTGGCGATCCACCAGAAACGGTGGACTTCAAGACAGTATGAAATACGGCTTCTTGAAACTCTTAGAAATTCTGTAATAAATCACAGTTATATGATAGAGCAAATCTGAATACATCTGTGATCTCAGAAAATGAGGTGTATCGAATGAAACAATAATATTTTCAGTATCTTATAAACAATAAAAATTAATATTTTAGAATGACTAAATGTTTTCACAATGTACCTTAGAATTAACAACTTTTAAACACTTCATGCCATTTCAACCAACGGTATTACAGAGGATAGTATTGCACTATACCTATCATTCCTGAAAGCTACGTATCTGTAACTATTCTATTTATTTAGTTATTACGTTTTATATCATTTTCATCACGCAAATGTTTGCCAGAACATCATATCCTCCACAGTAACACAGAAACTAAATGCTGCATGAATGCCTCTTATCCTGACTCACTTGCACAGTTGACTAAGGAGTACGTTACTATGTTTGCCAGAAATTTTTTTAAAATGTTGACTACAATTGATATTAAAACCCATGATAACTGAAGAAATGGACGATCCCTTTTATAGCTGACGTTCCTATCGAAAAGAGTGCCAAAAGACGCTTCTATCAAGCAGGCATAAACAATAGTCTCAACAACAATTTGTTGTGTTTCAACGTGAGTGCACTTGTGCAACAGTGATGACTTATTTATTTATGAACTAGCTATGATATATTAGTTTAGCACAGGAAGTGGTCAAGTTGAGTCAAAATTGTGTGGGTAGAACATGAGAACAATGTAATTTTGATGGATATGGCGGTCAGCCCAACGAAAGTTAGACAGTGGCTGAACACTGCTGGAGTCAAGGGGAAGAGGAACTTCTTGACTGGCGCACTCAAGGTAGCTAATCTACACACCTTTTATTGAGATTTGAGATTTGATGCAGGATAGATCTGTCTGTGCTAATGTGGATTATTCGGTCGTGTGGGCGATTAACTCTGGCGGTGAACGGTTGCTAAAATATTTTCACTTTTGAAGGTGAGCTCTGGATGTGCTCCAGTACAGAACTTTAATTTTGCCTCTTGCATTTCGGAATTGCGAATAGACAGAGTATGAGTTCCTACTCGTCTCACGTGCGTTAATTTGTAAATCGTCATGCAGAAGTCTGGCCAATATTTCCTGCACTGTGAGCACGAAATGGACTTATTTCTGCACGCATCTTGGATCACTATTTAGCGTGAGGATCCTCCTACCATTTACGTAACTCACTTAACGCTGTTTCATTGCATTTCACGTGGTTAACTCCCTGTCTGTAGAATAATTGTTTAATATAGGACCACTTTTCGTTTGTTTAAGAATTACTTTTTTGAATAAACATTATTGAACATAATTCTCTGGTGTCATCTACATCAGTTACACACATTAGAATAGAACGATTTTTTAAAATTATTTATCTATATTTTATTTAATAGTTCTGTTTATTTAATTAATTCGAAATTCTGATCAATGCATAGGCTATCTGACTGCAGGATCGCAGTTCCAGGTTATTATTTGCAGCATGTCAGCTGCTGGGCATGAAAGCAGACGTGTGTGGTTTGAACGAACGACATTATTGTGCTATTCTTTTCAAACAGAGCCATGCATAGCCCAGTTACCTTGAGGTGCGAGCAACATCAGGTAATGTCACAATTGTTTTGCTACTAGTGGTGCTGGTTGGACATAATCTGCTGTAGCAGAATATCCATGGTAAAGTCACAAGTACGACCAACAGTTCGAAGAGTCAGTGAATTCGACAAGTCAGTAGTCTCTGATTAGGGCACTGAATAAGAAAATCAGTGTATGAACAGCTACGTCTCAGGAGGTGAAGGCAAACAGGCTACTACCACCCCTTCGCAACAAAGGGGAGATCTCTCCCAACGCTGAGAAATTCCGCGGAGGTGCTATGACAGTTTGAATAAGCTGTAGCTTAATTAGTAACCCATTTCGCTACATCACTAAATGGTTCGTTTTAAAAATATGAGCCTGCCGCTGTGGCCGAGAGCTTCTAGGCGCTTCACTCTGGAACCGCGCGACTCCTACGGTCGCAGGTTCGAATCCTGCCTCGGGCATGGATGTGTGTGATGTCCTTATGTTAGTTAGGTTTAAGTAGTTCTAAGTTCTAGGGGACTGATGACCTCAGATGTTAACTCCCATAGTGCTCAGAGCCATTTGAACCATTTTTTAAAAATATGAATTATCTATGGAATTGTTGGCTGAGAAATCCCATGGAATAGATTCAGCCACCTAGTCGGAAAGCGTGTTTTCTTCCGCACACGATGGCCCCTTTCCTTGCAGATAAGTGAGAGTTGTGCCTTATCTGTATTTGTAGAGAGTAGGTGAGTGTAAAGGATGGATGTATAATGCTTGCTGGTACATAGCCTACTCCTTTCCAGTGGCACTGTGGGTTCCCCGAGCATAACGTCCCCATCAGACGGATGAATCAACATCAACAGTGTCGCATGCCCTCAGTTAATGAGATACTACCGAGAGGTTTTGAATTTAATCCAGGACACAAAGACGCATGATCAGGAGCTTTACATCGTCACCTCTCCTCCCCTTTCCAGCCGAATAATGGCAATGAAAATTTCATCAACCTCTGCCATTAGAACTGACTTACCTACGAGACGGGCGCCACTTCGCACGGGCCCGTTACCGAACTTGGCGACGTAGTCTGGTTTGTTTCGTTTTCATTACTCGCATCTATAACACAGGCTTATCACAAAGGCCACAATTTAAGTGCACTTAAATTCAGGATCTGTTCTGTCATCTAACGCACTCTTTGCGACATTCCTTGGCACTAGCTCAGTTCTCTCCGTTGTACCATCAAGAATTCTCATCTTTACTGTCTCTTCAGCATCAAAGCCAAAAACAATGTCGCTTCAACTCATAACTCTACTACCACCATCGCTACACCTTTCACATGTGTCAGTATTTTAATTAAATGACGTTAAAATTTCACCTTGACTGTTAATGTTAGCCGGCCGGGCTGGCCGAGCGGTTCTAGGCGCTACAGTCTGGAACCGCGCGACCGCTACGGTCGCAGGTTCGAATCCTGCCTCGGGCATGGATGTGTGTGATGTCCTTAGGTTAGTTAGGTTTAAGTAGTTCTAAGTTCTAGTGGACTGATGACCACAGCAGTTAAGTCCCATAGTGCTCACAGCCATTTCTTTTTTGTTAAAGTTATTATACTGGTAGGGCGGTACAGATATACATTTTCACTCCGAGAAAAATATTCACCATGTCCTTTATCACAAGTAGCATTATTCTTTTAGTTAAATAGCTCGCTTCAGATCTCGTGTATTACTTATCTTTTTCACAACATTCATTATGTTGCATACACAACTTTAAAAAATTAAAAAAAGTGAACAATTGCGAGTAGGAGTCGCGCTCTGGGGGCTCCGTGCAAACTTATATATATACTGCAAAGGAGTAGACTATGTTCTAGCACACATTGTACATGCATCCATTACACTCACCTACACTCCACAAGTACACATACTGATAGTGACCAAGCCAAATATCTCACGAAATAAGCATCAAACGAAAAAATTGCAAAGAACGAAACTCGTCCAGCTTGAAGTGGGAAATCGATGAAGCTATGATTGGCCGGCTAGATGGCGCTGCCATAGGTCAAACGTATATCAACTGTATTTTTAAAAATAGGAACCCCCATTTTTTATTATATATTCGTGTAGTACGTAAAGAAATATGAATGTTTTAGTTAGACCTCTTGTTTCGCTTTGTGATAGAAGACGCTGTACCAGTCACAGAACGCGGTATCACGTAACATTCCGCCAGTGCGGTATTTGCTTCGTCATAGATTACCCGTGTTAAAATGGACCGTCTACCAATTGCGGAAAAGATCGATATCGTGTTGATGTATGGCTATTGTGATCAAAATGCCCAACGGGCGTGTGATATGTATGCTGCTCGGTATCCTGGACGACATCATCCAAGTGTACGGACCGTTCGACGGATAGTTTTTTTATTTTTATTTTATTTATTTATTTATTGTTCCGTGGGACCACATTAAAGAGAAGTCTCCATGGTCATGGAACGAGTCAATACATGAAATTATAACACGATATTAGAAACAGATAAAATGAAATATAAGAAACATATTCAGGCGACACGTCATTAGTTTAAATAAAGAAAATCAAGAATGTAACACTGGAATTTGCTTAATTTTTTAGCTCTTCCAGGAGCTCCTCGACAGAATAGAAGGAGTGATCCATGAGGAAACTCTTCAGTTTGGACTTAAAAGCGTTTGGGCTACTGCTAAGATTTTTGAGTTCTTGTGGTAGCTTATCGAAAATGGATGCAGCAGAATACTGCACTCCTTTCTGCACAAGAGTCAAGGAAGTGCATTCCACATGCAGATTTGATTTCTGCCTAGTATTAACTGAGTGAAAGCTGCTAACTCTTGGGAAAAAGCTAATATTGCTAACAGCAAACGACATTAAAGAAAATATATACTGTGAGGGCAATGTCAGAATTCCCAGACTATTGAATAGGGGTCGACAAGAGGTTCTAGAACTTACACCACACATAGCTCGAACAGCCCGTTTTTGAGCCAAAAATACCCTTTTTGAATCAGAAGAATTACCCCAAAAAATAATACCATATGACATAAGCGTATGAAAATATGCGAAGTAGACTACTTTTCGTGTTGAAATGTCACTTATTTCAGATACTGTTCTAATGGTAAATAAAGCGGCATTTAGTTTCTGAACAAGATCCTGAACATGGGCTTTCCACAACAGCTTACTATCTATCCGTGCGCCTAGGAACTTGAACTGTTCCGCCTCGCTTATAACATGCCCATTCTGTCTGATTAAAATATCAGTTCTCGTTGAATTGTGAGTTATAAACTGTAAAAACTGATTCTTACTGTAATTTAGCATCAAATTATTTTCCACAAGCCACGAACTTATTTAATGAACTACATTATTTGATAATGTTTCAGTATTACACACAAGATCCTTCACTACCAAGCTGGTGTCATCAGCAAACAGAAATATTTTTGATTCACCTGTAATACTAGAAGGCATATCATTTATATAAATAAGAAACAGCAGTGGCCCCAGCACCGATCCTTGGGGAACGCCCCATTTAACAGTGCCCCATTGGGACTGAACATCATTACCACTCTAAATATTGCGGAGAATTAGCTTCTGCTTTCTGTTCTTAAAGTGAGAGGCGAACCAATTGTAAGCTACTCCCCTTACTCCATGATGTTCCAACTTCTGCAGTAATATTTTGTGGTCAACACAGTCAAAAGCCTTCGTTAAATCAAAGAAACGTTATTTACGTTATTTAGTTATTACGTTATTACGTATTACGTAGTTACGTTATTTAAAGAAACACGAAGTGTTCAACCACATGTGAAACGTCAACCACGAGCTACAACAAACGATGATGCCCAAGTACGTGTTTTAGCTGCTGTCGCGGCTAATCCGCACAACAGTAGCAGACAAATTGCTGCATGACAGAATGGCGATGTACTTCCAACATGACGGATGTCCGGCACATAGCTCGCGTGCGATTGAAGCGGTATCGAACAGCATATTTCATGACAGGTGGATTGGTCGTCGAAGCACCATACCACGGCCCGCACGTTCACCGGATCTGACGTCCCCGGTACCCGGATTTCTTTCTGTGGGGAAAGTTAAAGGATATTTGCTATCGTGATCCACCGACAACGCCTGCTCATTGTCAATACATGTGCGAACATTACGGAAGGCGAACTACTCGCTGTTGAGAGGACTGTCGTTACACGTATTGCAAAATGCATTGAGGTTGACGGACATCATTTTGAGCATTTATTGCATTAATGTGGTATTTACAGGTAATCACGCTGTAACAGCATGCGTTCTCAGAAATGATAAGTTCACAAAGGTATATGTATCACATTGGAACAACCGAAATAAAATGTTCAAACGTACCTACGTTCTGTATTTTAATTTAAAAAACCTACCTGTTACCAACTGTTCGTTTAAAATTGTGAGCCATATATTTGTGACTATTACAGCGCCATCTGTCACAAAGCGAGAAAAGTGGTCCAACTAAAACATTCATATTTCTTTACGTACTACACGAATATGTAATAAAAAATGGGGGTTCCTACTTAAAAAACGCAGTTGATATCCGTTTGACCGATGGCAGCGCCATCTAGCGGGCCAACCATAGCGCCATCTGGTTTCCCCTTTCAAGCTAGACAAGTTTCGTTCTTTATAGTTTTTTCGTTTGACACTTATTTCGTGAGATATGTGGTCCGGTCGCGATCAATGGACCTCCCTAGATATATCCTTGCGACACATGATACCGTTGAGATGTGAAGGCTTACACGTTAAAACGAAGACCGAAAAATCCGTGGTCCGACTGTGATTCTCTGAAGCAAGCTCTCGGTTTCCAGCCACTCGCTTCACCGCTTGACCACCACGCCGACGTATCTTTTGACTGCATTGACTTAAAAGCTTATGTTTTTTACACCGCCGCGGGACCATAGACCTCTTAGTACGTGACATAAATTCAAACTTGATACCTCTACTCGTTCCTGAGAAAAGCCGTCCTTAACAGTCGGACAGACAGACGGATGACAAAGTGACCCTATAAGGGTTCCGTTTCTACAGACTGAAGTACGGCACACTAAAAAGGACATCGCTCGCATTGATGATAACTAATAACATAAGCAATCTACACGAAGTGATGGAGAATACAACTACACAGCAGCATTAACACTCGCCCTCCGACTCAGCTCAGTAAAGAACTAAATGCTACGCTAGTGACACGGCAGTCCATCGCTACTCATGGAACCGCCAGGGCCTGAGGACGGAGTTTAAGTCTTAGTGACAGCTGTGATGACTGCCTGCTTCCCTTTCATGATTTTAACTTACCTACAATTATTTTTTCTGTATGCGTGTATGACAATGAATGCCGAAAATTCAAGCGCTGATCGAAATCTCTCGAAGCCCCTTTCCTTTCAGTTCCCTAGGCGAGGTTCCACCTGAGCTATTTGTCCGCGGGGGCTCACCGTACAATTCGTATTATTTGAAGCGTTCGTTCATTGAGCTGCACTGACAGCATCGAGAGAGAACAGGCAAGCGCCGCGTTCACTCACTGCACAGTTTGAAGCTGGCTGTGGCAATCCATCTTCTGCTGTAATGACGAGCGACATTGAGAAATCTCTGGCGGTGTTTAAATTACTGTTGCTTCGGTGCACCTTGATGAAGAGGAAAAAAGAAGGAAAGTCAAGGTCAAAGAATTCTAGTGCAAGACATCTTCTGTAAAGGATGTGGTCACAGATAGTTTAACTGTTTCCGGATTTCATAACAGCAGACATAACTTATTTTCATTATTTGAATACCGAATGTTGTTGCTGTGGTCTTCTGTCCGAAGAGGGGTTCGAAGCAGCTCCCCATGCCACTCAATCCTGTCTCAGCCCCTTGATCTCCAAGTAACTACTTGAAGGCAATGATGAAGATGAAGCTAGTGTAGACGAGATTGGGGATTTTCGTGATGAATTAGATGATGGAAATTGTGAGTTTATTGTTTATAGGAATATATGTTATAATGGGAGTCCTGGATTATGCACAAAGTAAGCTTTACTGGCATCATACTCGGGTTCCAGGTATTTTTAAGTGTATGACAAGGGAAAGATTCTATGAACTGAGGAATTACATGCATTTTGTGGCTAACGCCACTGAGCACCATGAGAAGTTTTCGAAGATAAAACTTTTTCCTGATTGTATGAAGAAGAAGTGCCTGACCCATCCAAGATCTCACCATCTTTCCATTTATGAACAGATGGTGCCATTTCCTGGGAAATGTGGCTTTCTGAGTTATGTACCATCGAAACCTAATCCATTAGGTTTAAAATGCTTCGTTTTGGCTGCATCTGATCGTCTTATGTTGGACTTCATGTTTTATACTGGAGCAGGTACTGTGTCAGCTGAAGATCAGAAAGAATATGGTCTTGGTGCAGCAGAGACAAGCAGCATTGTTTATACATTGACAGATTTTTCACAAGCATAAAATCTGTAGACGTGTTACTAGAGAGAAACATGTATCAGACAGGTACAGTCATGAAGAACTGGGCAGGTCCAATTGTGAAGAAACTGAAAAATGACAGACCACTTCAACAGGGGGAACGGGAAGAATTGGTTAGGCAAGATCACAAAATTTGTCTTATTAAGTGGAAAGACAAGAAAAGAGTGCTGCTGCTTTCATCATGCATTGGAAGCAGCCCTTCTACAACATGTAAGAGGTGGTCAAGAGAATAGAAAAAGATTAGACGTCCAAAACAACCGATGGCAGTGAAGCTCTATAATGAAAAATTGGAGGTGTTGATCGCTGTGACAGATTTATGTCATATTACAGATGCTACATTCGCACAGGAAAAATGGCCTCTAAAAATATTAAATCATTTTATACACCTTGTGATGTCATTTATTGGGTGATGAACTGCAGATGGTTTTCAAACAATCAAATACCCAAACAACAAAGCTTGTCACTGAGGGATTATAAAATACATGCTGGCAAAGCTATGATTACTTACAAATCTGTTGTGTCAGTGGCTTGGAGAAAAGGAATCCCCTTTACAGTGAATTCCTCTGACAGTGAAGATGTAGATGATGTAGAAAATGTAAATAAAAAGCCAAAAAAAGCTCTGTCACAACCAATTGCAAAGGTTAGGTTTGACAATGTTGGACATCTACCAAAATTTATTGAGACCAAGAATGCCTCAAAATGCAGGGAACTGGCTGCAGTTCCAAGACAAGAGTCATGTGCATCAAATGTGAAATGTATTTATGTGGTGTGAAAAATAAATGTTTTGAAGCCTGTCATAAAATGTAAATATGTGTTCAGTTTCAGTAGCAAATTACTACTTGCCAGAAATTATTGGACGATTTTCATGTTCTTGCAGTTATGGAATTGTTACAGCACATCGATAAATATCTGTATAAGAACCAATTTTTCAAAAATATTAATATTAAAATACATATTTTCCACATACGTGAGCATATGCAATTATCTGTTTCGAATAAAATAAATCTTTTACTGAAAAAAGGTTTCGTTGAAGAAAAGGGAGAGAAAATACAAAGCAGAGACTAGATGTTTTCATGATAAGAGAGACCTCAGATCCACACATGCGGACCTACATTTATGACCTAGTGAATAATCAAAAAAATATTTGTTTTGCATTTTTGTCATGCTTGTTAATAGCTTGTTGGAAAATGTGAAAGGAAAACTTTCCTGTGAATTTTTTTTGTCTCAGGAGCGAATAGGATAGTGGAATCTGGGGCAGTGCAGATATTTTCCCAGCACAAATTTGCAGAATGGTTATCCTCAGTTAAAGGTAACAAGAGATATTTGTACACAGACAGCATATGAGGCCCCATGAACACATTATCAGCATTGCCACATGCTGATGCACTGAAAATCTGGCCACATTTCAGCCTTTTAATTGGAATACTGCAAAGGCTGAAAACTTAACAATATAAAGCGTATTTTGATGATGTAACTATCCTTGTAAAGAACATAGAAGAGAATATACTATGGCTAAGGAAAGCATTCAAGTGGTTGTGAACTGCACACCTAACACTTAGAACTGGGTCACTTTACATTAGGAAAAGTGCCGTATTTAGGGCATAATTAACGGTGAAGGCGTTCAGACAGACACCATGGTAACAAACACCATAGAAGACTTTCCAGGAGATCATAGGGTAAAAGATTTGCAATCTTTCTTTGGCCTGGAGGGTTATTAGCAGAAGTTTCTATCAAAATTTGTAGAAATAACAAACACTAAAATATCTATTGCAGAAAGGAGTGAAGCTTCTGCAGTCAGTGCAGTGCAAACGTGAGTTCATTTGACTGAATTAACTGTTAACACCGGGGATCATATTAGTTTTCCCGAATTATGAGAAGGAATTTGTGCTGACAAGTGGTGCAACAAATTATGCATTCAGCTGCATAGTAAGTCAAGAAACGCAAGCAGCAGAACACACAGTCGCCTATGGCTCACGACAGTTGAACAGAGTGGCAAAGAACTGTTATATATGCAGAAAGAGATGATAGGTGTTATATACAGCATAACATATTTCAAATGTCATTTGTATGAGAGAAAATTCAAGGTCTCAGTGGATCAAACTGCGCTGACATGGCTGTTAAGATTGAAAGATCCTGCCATTCAGTTATCACACTGGGCAGTAAAACTTGTGGATTTGATGCTGAGATGACTGATCGACCTGGCAAGCCACACAAACGTGCTAGAGTCTGTGGAATGGCAGAAAGTGTAAGCCACTGATGCTATTTACAATGCAACCACATTTTATTCTGCACAATGTAACGTTATGTAAACAAACAAAATGTGGATGTCATGTTGTAGTGCCATGTTATTTGTGAAATGAAGTGTTAAAATAGACAAATGTTCATGTATTAGCAGGGCATGTGGGTCACAGAATAACAGAGAAACATGCAAGTGCACAATATTGGTGGTGAACGCATAAGAATGGTGTAGAGCTGTACATAATGAACTGTACAACATGGGTACACTGGACTGAATTAAAGTGTCAGTGCATTCGATCGCAGAGATTATCAGAGGCAGTAAACCATTTGATATGATCAGGTTGGACATCTTTGGTCCTTTTGGTCAGATACTGACAATGAATCATCGTGTGTCGAAAATAATAGTTCACTTTTCAAGCATCATGTAGATTAAAACAAATCTAAATCAACAAGCTGACACAGAAATCAAAACCATGGTTAATAATAAGTTATTAAAATTCGGTATCCTAGATACATTAATTATACAGCAAGATACTAGTTTCTGGTCACAACTGATAAATAAACTTTGTCATCTATTACTAATTCGATAATTAGGAATAAGAGCACTACACCTGAAAGCAAATGGCAGAAAGGAACAGGTTCACAGGACAGTAGGGAAGATGTTGAGTCAGTAACCATATTATCTTATGTAGTGGCATCAGACAATTCCAAAGTGCACGATAGTACATGACTTTCACTACACAAGATAGCATATGGATGGTAGGTGCCATCACTAGCTAATTTTTTGAAACCCAGAGTGGGGCAAAAGGTACTTTAGTATGGAATTACACGGGAACCTTGTAGACAGATGTGGGTGACTGGACCAGTGGATGATATTTACGAGCCATTACACACTATAGGGACAAACTAAATAAATTTATGCTGTCCAAGTAGTCGAGGCGATCTTGAAGTAAATGTGAAGTTACAGCTCCACAATTGTACCAGTTCAATCACGCTGGGGATATTTCGCCCTTCCAGGGACTTTGCCACCCCACCTTTACCAGCTTTGACCCAGTGAGATGACAAAGTGAGCAAGCTGCTCCCAAACATTCTGCACATACCTCTCTGGATGCACTTAGGTCAAGAAATGGGGCAACTTAGAGAAGAGAAAAAGGGGGGGGGGGAGTAATGAGCATTGATGGCTTGTATGAGTGTAATGTGGTACCTCTGTATCCAGTGAAGTGGAGAACTTAAGGTATATTTGCACATATCAAAACAAAGGAAATTTTGTTAGTTATGCCAGACAGGAAGACTCATGTATTAATGGCAGCAGAAAGCAGAGACTATGCCAGGTGGAACAGTTTGGTTTGCTGCTCCATGGTGGCCCAAATTGTTGTTGAGACTAGCTAAATGGAACTGTTTGTTTGGGGAACTGATTTGGACACATTCCCATGAGACTTGCTTGTGACACATCCACATTTACAGAAAACAGGACCTACCAAGATGTACTCAGTGTGCAACTAAGGTGTAGCTAGCGTCACCTGCTATGTAAAGGGATGCTCAAATGGCACATATTGATCAGAATCATGGAACTGTTGGATACTGCTAAATGGGACTCAACATGGCATCCCCAGGCTGACTTCTTGGCTGCCAGTGATATTAACAGGGACAACGACTCTCAAAGTATCCTTTGCTTCATCTACCCAATAATCCTTTCGAAGTTCTGTTAGTGAAGAACCCAACCTTCCTGAATGCTATCCTTGATCCCACCATACTTCATTCCCTCAACAAACTGCCTGTAGTTCAGAATGAGTACATTAATACAGAACAGCGGTTCCAGCATATACAACAATACCACAGTAGGTACTAACAATGTGTCATGCTTCAGAAAGTTTATAAAACTTGAATATCGTTTGTGTGGTCTATCTTCACCTGTGTCCACTATTGGCTCACCCTAACTTCCAATTCGTTACCTACCAGCCCAATGGACCGACTAAAATGTTTAACTAAATAGGCAGATTATTAGCCATGTGGTAGAGAATACAGGAATCAATAACAGGCAATGTGAAAGTGCAAATAATTATGTGGGAAACATTGCACCTCAGGGGGTGGGGAGAAAACTGTAGAGTAGTAGTACTATGATATTTTATGGTTCATAGGTCCATCAGCAGCTGGGAATTTGGAGGACCAGATTGTCCCAAGGAGGAGAAATTTCATGGGCTGAGTTTCAGACAATCCTTCGCAAGCTATAAACGTGCTAGCCCACACCAGAATGCTGTAGCTAGGTGCTTACGAAATGCTGACAAGACACCTTGCTGTGTGTTGTTCTGCCATCAGTGGGTGACTTTGTTGCTAATAGTGTAGCGTAATGCAGCATTTCCACAGAGCCGTGCATATGATGGCAGCCTGTTACCTGTCATAACACCCCTCTTCCCCGCCAGGGAAGTATAAAGGCACTCAGCTCAACCAGTCGTATCATTCCTTTGGCATCATCCATTCGTCCTACGCAGTCTCCAATAGTCATCAGTTCAACGTACAGTCAAGCTAATCCAGCCTCACTGAACAGCATCATAAAGTAGGCGAAGTAGCTGGTCTACAAGCAGTCAGCCTGCTTTGGTGGTTTTGGACTTCGAACTAGATCCATCAAGGTTAGGCCACCCAGTGGATGCTATCACCTGATACTCCAGCAAGTCTATGATGGTCCTGGGTTCAGCTCAACCTTCACATTTCTGCCAGCCACCATGAACTGCAGGGGGCCTGTACCAGCCAGTGGCCTTGTGACCTGAGAGTTGACACAATACGTGGTCAGTGACCAGTGTGGGGATACATCTGAGCTTTTGACAAACCCCTGTGGATAGCCAATAGTTACACCACTCCTCATGTATTAATATGCATTCAGTAAAAGGTATCATACAGCGGATTATTAATCGGACAAGGGTGGCAATAGCAAACATGAGACACAGTTGCTGCACCACACAACGGATAATGAACAGGATGATCATCTAATGAAACAATAGTCCACATTAATTACAGTTTATTACGAATTTACCTGCTAACATATGCAGGAAACGCCAAGTTTTTTTACTTGAAATTGGCCTAAGGCCGAAATCTGCACCGTATAACAAAAAAATAAAAATTATTAAGCTCAAACGGTGACAGCATCATTAAAAAATTTGATATGACTGTGGCTCTAGCCAAAATACAAATTGTTACAGGATCTGGCACACATGGTGGAAAATTTCAAAAGGTTTGACTGTTTGATGAGCTTCAAGAAAGTGTAAGCCACTGATGCGAACTGCAAGCTATTTACAATGCAACCACATTTTATTCTGCGCAATGTAACGTTATGTAAACAAACAAAATGCGGATGTCATGTTGTAGTGCCATGTTATTTGTGAAATGAAGTGTTAAAATAGACAATAATTCTGACTGTTTTCCTCAAAATTGGGTGACGAAGAAGATGAACGCTATCATCAAGATATCAAAGTGGTGTGAAGATGGCACCAGGGTCGCTGGAGAACCAGAATTTTGGTTACTTCACTGAGGCATACAAGTAAAAATCATCGGAGGAAGAGATGCTCTAAAGAGAAGAAGGAAATGTAAGCCAATAGACACAAAATTCCCGTGCAACAAAGAAGTTTTTTCTAGTTTATACTTCAATAAAACCTATGTTCTTACTGATAGAAAATGGATTATCGGTACAGTGAAATATACATCTAGATACATACTCCACAAGCCACCGTACGGTGCGTAGCTGAGAGTACCCTGTGCCACTACCGGTCATTTCCTCTCCTGTTCCACTCGCAAATAGAACGAGTGAAAGACGACTATCTACATACATCCAAAAAAGTTTTGAATTACCTCAGTTCCGAGACTTCCGGAACCTGTACAGAAAACTGGAATAGAGATCAACATAAACATCATTTTCGCCCTTCTTATTGCTCATGAAAACCATACAGCGAGAGCTTCAGAGGTGGTGGTCCAGATTTCTGTACACACCGGTACCTCTGATAGCCAGTAGAGCGTCCTCTTGTATTGACGCAGGCCTGTATTCGTCGTGGCGTACTATCCACAAGTTCATCAAGGCACTTTTGGTCCACATTGTCCCACTACTCAACGGCGATTCGGAGAAGATCGCACAGAGTGGTTGGTGGGTAACGTCGTCCATAAATAGCCCTTTTCAATCTATCCCAGGCATGTTCGTAGTGTTCCTGTCTGGAGAACATTCTGACCACTCTAGTCGAACGATGTTGTTATCCTGAAGGAAGTCATTCACAAAATGTGCACGATGGGAGCGTCAATTATCGTCCGTGAAGACGAGTCACAAGCGGCGTACGTCGGCCCTACATAACGCCACGCCAAAACAGCAGGGAACCTCCACCTTTCTGCACTCGCTGGAGAGTGTGTCTAAGGCTTTCAGCCTGACCGGGTTGAAGGCAAATGCGACACTCATCTGTGAAGATACGTGATACCAATCCTGAGCGGTCCATTCGGCATGTTGTTGGGCCCATCTGTACCGCGCTACATCGTGTCGTGGTTGCAAATGTGGACCTCGTCATGGACGTCGGGAGTGAAGTTGCGCATCCTGCAGGCTATTGCGCACAGCTTGAGTCGTAATACGACGTCATGTGGCTGCGCGAAAAGCATTATTCAGCATGGTGGCGTTGCTGTCAGGGTTCCTCCGAGCCATAATCCGTACGTAGCTGTCATCCACTGCAGTAGTAGCCCTTGGGCGGCCTGAGCGTGGCATGTCATCGACAGTTCCTGTCTCTCTGTATCTCCTCCATGTCCGAACAACATCGCTTTGGTTCACTCCGAGGCGCCTGGACACTTCCCTTGTTGATAGCCGTTCCTGGCACAGGGTAACAATGCGGACGCTATCGAACCACGGTATTGACCGTCTAGGCATGGTTGAGCAACAGACACAACATTAGCCGTGTACCACCTTCCTGGTGGAATGACTGGAACTGATCAGCTGTCGGACCCCCTCCGTCTATTAGGCGCTGCTCATGCATGATTGTTTACATCTTTGGGCGGGTTTAGCGACATCTCTGAACAGTCAAAGGAACTGCGTCTATGATACAATACCCACAGTCAACATCTATCTTCCGGAGCTCTGGGAACCAGTGTGATGCAAAACTTTTTTTGATGTGTGTATATGCCTACGTATAAGCCCTAATTTTTCGTAACTTATCTTCATAATCATTACGCGCAATAAATGTTGGCGGTAGTAGAATCGTCCATCAGTGAGTTTCAAACGTCTGTTCTCTAAATTTTCTCAAAAGTGTTTCTCGAAAAGAATTTTGCCTTTCCTCCAGGGATTCCCATTTGAGTTCCCGAAGCATCTCCGTAACACTTACGTGTTGTTCGAACCTACGGGTAACAAATCTAGTAGACTGTTTCTGAACTGCTTCGATGTCGTCCTTGAATCCAACCTGGTGCGGATCCCAGGCATTCGAGCACTACTCAGGAATAGGTCTCCCTAGCGTCCTATATGCGATCTCCTTTACAGGTGAATCACTCTTTCCTAAAGTTCGCCCAATAAACCGAAGTCGATTATTCGCCTTCCATATGACAGTTACCATATGCTCGTTCCGTTTCATATCGCTTTGCAACGTTCCACCCAGATATTTAAACGACTTGACTGTGTCAACAGGAAGCTAGTAATACTGTATCCGAACATTACAGGTTTGTTCTTCCTACTCATCAGCATTAACAAATATTTTTCTACATTGAGTTACATAGCGTTTACTAATAACGTAGGAGAAAGGAATATACAGAAGGCCTACATGAAAGAAAGATATCTGAAGATAACTTTATGGGAGACGAAGAGAAATTAGATGAAGGTGAAATGGAAAATATAATACTGCGAAAAGATTTTGAGAGATCGCTGACAGATGTAAGTCGAGTAGACCACATGCCCTCACAATTGTTGAGATCATTGAGAGAACCAATTAAGATTAACCTATTCTATTTTTTGTGCAAGATTATGAGCGGTGTATGAGACAGTCAAAATGCCCTCAACATGCCAAAAACTGACACTAGATGTTTATAAAAGAAGGGAACGGCTGGCAAAAGCCTATCTTGGGAAAGACCCATGTAGGTTCTGATGAAATGTGGGGATGTGGGAGTCAGTGTTGGTCCTACGACTTTTCTTAGAAAGTAAACTAAGACAGGAAGGTCTATGTGCACAGTATTAGTAGATTTGCGGGAATACTTTGATAATGTTTACTGGAATACACTGTTTTCAATTCTGAAAGTGACAGGGATAAAATACAGCAAGCGAAATGTTATCTATCAACTGTTCTGAATCCCGACAGCATTAATAAGAAATGAAGGACATGAGAGGTAGACAGTTGTTGAGCAGGAAGGGATACAGTTTTGTACATTATTCCCGGTGTTTTTCAATGTGTGCGCACTACACAGACTGAAGGACACCAAAAACGAATCTGGAAGAATAACTGACTGGCAGAGAGCAGAAACAAATGCTTTGTGATTTTGCCGATGGGTTACACTTCTGCTGGCCGCGTGGGATTAGCCGAGCGGTCTCAGGCGCTGCAGTCATGGACTGTGCGGCTGGTCCCGGCGGAGGTTCGAGTCCTCCCTCGGGTATGGGTGTGTGTGTTTGTCCTTAGGCTAATTCAGGTTAAGTAGTGTGTAAGCTTAGGGACTGATGACCTTAGCAGTTAAGTCCCATAAGATTTCACACACATTTGAACATCTTTATTTTACACTTCTGCTATGGAGAGCAAACACCTTGGAACCAGTTGTAAATAAAACACTTATAGGGTGAATTCGAAATCTGATGACAAAATTTCAGGTGTATTTTCCAGTATTTTCTTATAAGGGACCTATCGTGTCCAGTAGTTCGTTACAGATTAACTGCAATTCTTTTGATTTCTTATCCCCATTTACCTTTGGCTATTGCACTTAAAATATCTCCATATCAGTTCAGACGCTGATGATACGCAACTTTTTTAGAAACAGACTTGTGCCATTGACTTACGGTATTTGCTGTTAACAACCGTTATGTTGAGTTTACTCTTCGTCCTCAAGCTCACATTCAGTATTGGTCGATTCTGTATCTGGTTTGTTTTTCCGGCAGTGTTAGTTGTATGTTAACATGATACACAGCAGGTATGAATACGATTACTGATGAAGAACGTGCAGAACTTCTAAATAGAGTCGTATTGTGATATCGTTGCTGTCGCTCTCGGAAGCGCCGTATAGCGTCTTTGTGCCACTCTTTCGTTGCATTCAGTGACGCCATACACGAGGTGCATTTCGGCCAAGTCTTCATCAGTAAATGTCTCTGTACTGCTGTACACTGAGGTGAAAAAAGTAATGGGATACCTCATAATGTCGTGACAGATCTCCTTTTTCACGGCGTAGTGCAACAAACTGAACGGCATGGATTCCCCTGCTTCTATAGCCGTCCATAATTGCGAAACTGTTGCCGACGTAGGGTTTTGTGCACGAACTGACCTGTCACTTATGTTCCATAATTGTTTGATGTGATTCATGTAGGGAGAGCTGGGTTTCTCGAATTGTCCAGAATGTTCTTCAAACGCTAACAATTGTGGCCTGGTGACACATTTGCGAACATGAATGGCTGCAAATGGTCTCCAAGTAGCCGAAGACAACCATTTCCCGCCAATGATCAGTTCAGTTTGACCAGAGGATCCAGTCCGCTCCACGTAAACACAGCCCACAGCATTGTGGAGCTACCATCAGCTTATACAGTGCGCTGTTGACAACTTGGGTCCATGGCTTCGTGGGATCTGCACCACAGTCGAACATTACCATCAGCTCTTTTCAACTGAAATCGGAATTAATTTGACAAGGGTACGGTTTTCCAGTCGTCTAAGGTCCAACCGATACCATCACTTGACCAGGAGAGGCTCTGCAGGCCAACTAACGCCGAATTTAGCAGCACTGTCCTAACGGATACATTCACCGTACGTCCCACATAGATTTCTGCGGTAATTCACGCAATGGTACTTGTCTGTTAGCACAGACAACTCTACGCAAACGTCGCTGCTCTCGATCATTAAGCGCAGGCCGTCCGCCACTGCGTGGTCCATAGTGAGGGGTAATGCTTGAAATTTCGTATTCTCGGCACAATCTTGACACTGTGGATTTCGGAGTACTGACTTCCTTAATGACTTCCAAAATGGAGTCTCCCCTGCGTCTATCCTGTCGAGCGGCCAAAGCCACGTCGAAAACCTTTTCACTTGAAACACCTGAGTACAAATGACAGCGCTGCCAAAGTACTGCCCTTTTACACCTTGTGTACTACCACCCTCTGTATATGTGCATATTGCACATCTCTGTCCCATGACTTTTGTCAGCTCAGTGTGTATCATTGCAGACGTACAATTAACACTGCCGGAAAAGCAGGCCCTTGACAGGACCTGGCAGTACTAAATGCAAGCGTGAGGGCAACGAGTTAAAGGGAACATTAGTGTTGTCAGAGGTACGTGCCCTGAGTAAATGATGCCAATCTTTTTCGAAACAAAATACACAGCTCATACCGTCAACGTTGCGAATGAATAGGAAAAAAATGTTCGGATACAGCATTAGTAGTGTCCTGCTTCACACAGTCACGTCGTTTAAATATGTGGGCGTAACGTTGCAAATCGAACAACTTGTGAGGATTGTGGTTGTAAAGGCGAACGATCAACTTCGGTTTATTGGAACAATTCTAGGAAAGTGTTCTTTATCTGTAAGGGAGACCGCATACAGGACATTTGTGCGACCTATTCTTGAGCACTGCCCTAGTGTCTGAGCTCCGTGCCAGGTCGGATTATAGAAAGACATCGAAGCAATTCAAAGGCAGGTTCGAACGACACACTGGTAGGTTCGAACGACACACAAGTGTTACGGAGATGTTTCTTGAACTCAAATGGGAATTGCTAGAGGGAAGGCGACGTTCTTTTGAAGGAACAATATTGAGGAAATTTAGAGAACCGGTATTTGAAGCTGACCACAGAACTATTCTGTTGCCTCCAACATATATTGCGCATAAGGACCACGAAGATTAGATACTAGAGATTAGGGCTTATACAGAGGCATATAGACAGTAATTTTTCCTTCTACATCTACATCGAGATATATACTCCGCTAGCCACCAAGCGGTGTGTGGCGGAGGGCACAATTCGCGCCAAAGTCATATTTCCCCCCCTCTGTTCCACTCGCGAATCGCGCGAGGGAAAAACGACTGTCTGAACGCCTCAGTACGAGCTCTTATTTCTCTTATCTTTGAATGATGATCATTACGCGATTTGAAAGTTGGTGGTATGATCACAACGCGATTTGAAAGTTGGTGGTAATAATATATGCTCTACATCCTTGGCGAAGATTGGATTTCGGAATTTAGTGAGCAGCCCCTTCTGTTTAGCCCGTCATCTATCTGCAAGTGTGTCCCACTTCAAACTTTGTATGAGATTTGTAACGCTCTCACGATGGTTAAATGTACCAGTCACGAATCTTGCCGCTCTTCTTTGGACCTTCTCAATCTCTTGAATCAGACCCAACTGGTAAGGGTCCGATACAGACGAACAGTACTCCAAGACTGGACGAACTAACGTATTGTAAGTTATTGCCTTTGTTGAAGGACTGCATCGCTTCAGGATTCTACCAATAAACCGCAATCTAGAGTTCGCCTTGCCCGTTACTTGTGTAATCTGATCTTTCCGTTTGAGATCATTTGGAATAGTCACACACAGATACTTGACTGATGTTACGGCTTCCAAAGACTGATCACTTATTTTGTACTCATACATTAATGGGGATTTTCGCCTTGTTATACGCAGTAGGTTACACTTACTAATATTGAGAGATAACTGCCAGTCATTACACCACGCATTTATTTTCTGCAAATCCTCATTGATTTGCTCACGACTTTCGTGTGATACTATTTTCCTGTAGACTACAGCATCATCGGCAAACAGTCTAAGGCCGCTGTCAGTACCATCAACCAGATCGTTTATGTAAATCGTAAAAAGCAGAGGACCTATTACGTTGTCCTGGGGCTCACCTGAAGTTTCTCTTGTTTCTGTTGAAGTTACCCCGTTCAGGACGACATACTGCTCCCTGTCTGTTAGTAAACTTTCTATCCAACCGCATATGTCATTGGATAGTACGCACTTTTTGAAGCAAGCGACAGTGCGGAACTGAGTCGTACACCTTTCGAAAGTCGAGAAATATGGCATCAACTTGGGAGCCGGTACCTAGAGCCTGTTGTATATCATGTACAAAGAGAGCCAGCTGTGTCTCGCATGACCGCTGTTTCCTAAAACCGTGCTGGTTTATGCAGATGAGCTTCTCAGAGTCTGGAAAGGAAATTATGTCTGAACACAAAATATGTTCCATGATTCTACAACAAATCGGCGTCAGTGAAATTGGCCGGTAATTATGTGCATCCGATTTTCTAGCCTTTTTTATAGATTGCTATGACCTGGGCCTTCTTGCAGTCCCGTGGAACTTTCCGCCGTTCCAATGATCTCTGATAGATGACGGATAAGAATGGTGCTATTTTTGTAGCGTTCTTCGAGGGCTATTGGGATAGTAAGTTCCGATCGGTCGCGAAACAGAAACCACCATGAAACTTCAGATGAAGCTTTCGACAGATGTGTTGGGCAGTGTCTCTAGTTCACCCGTCGATCGTGTCACGGCGCGCATTTCAGTTCTGGTCGCGCAGTGGACACTAAAAGATACCTAGAAAATAATGTCTCCCGCCAAGTACGTGAAATTTAGCCTGAAACTATGCAGCCCATGTAACATAACTGTTATGCGTTTCTTCCTTAAAGACAATTCTGAGCCGCATTCTGCAGGGGCAATGAAGATGCGCCTGCAGCGTTTTCAATGGGACTTATTTGATCACCCAGAATACAGCCCGTAACTTGTTACCTCTGAGTTTCGTCTCTGCTCACATGAACCGCTACAAAGATAACATTTTGGCAGAGACAGCGAGATGCAGACCAGCATATGGAACCGCGGAAAGCACAGGCGGCTGCCTTCTATGACGAGGGTATTGGAAAGTTGGAGCAACGCTGCGACAGAGGTCTCACTCGAAAGCTGCGACTATGTAGATAAGTAGCTGCAAGTTGTAGCTAACTGTTGGAAACAACTTTTTGACTTTCACAGTGGTTTCCATTTTGCGGCCGATCAGAACCTACTTTCCGGATACCACTAGTATTTGCGAGTGGAACGGGAAAGCAAATTACTACACTACTGGCCATTAAAATTGCTACACCAAGAAGAAATGCAGATGATAAACGGGTATTCATTGGACAAATATATTATACTAGAACTGACATGTGATTATATTTTCAAGCAATTTGGGTGCATAGATCCTGAGAAATCAGTACCCAGAACAACAACCTCTGGCCGTATTAATGGCCTTGATACGCCTGGGCATTGAGTCAAACAGAGCCTGGATGGCGTGTACAGGTACAGCTGCCCATGAAGCTTAAACACGATAACGCAGTTCATCAAGAGTAGTGACTGGCGTATTGTGACGAGCCAGTTGCTCGGCCACCATTAACCAGACGTTTTCAGTTGGTGACAGATCTGCAGAATATGCTGGCCAGGGCAGCAGTAAAACATTTTCTGTATCCAGAAAGGCCCGTACAGGACCTGCAACATGCGGTCGTGCATTATCCTGCTGAAATGTAAGGTTTCGCAGGATCGAATGAAGGATAGAGCCACGGGTCGTACCACATCTGAAATGTAACGTTCACTGTTGAAAGTGCCGTCAGTGCGAACAAGAGTTGACCGAGACGTGTAACCAATGGCACCCCATACCATCACGCTTGGTGATAAGCCAGTATGGCGATGACGAATACACGCTTCCAATGTGCGTTCACCACGATGTCGCCAAACACGGATGCGACCATCATGATGCTGTAAACAGAACCTGGATTCATCTGAAAAAATGACATTTTGCCATTCGTGCACCCAGGTTCGTCGTTGAGTACACCATCGCAAGCGCTCCCGTCTGTGATGCAACGTCAAGGGTAACCGCAGCCACGGTCTCCGAGCTGATAGTCCATGCTGCTACAAACGTCGTCGAACTGTTCGTGCAGATGGTTGTTGTCTTGCAAACGCCCCCATCTGTTGACTCAGGGATCGAGACGTGGCTGCACGATCCGTTACAGCCATGCGTATAAGATGCCTGTCATCTCGACTGCTAGTGATACGAGGCCGTTGGGATCCAGCATCGCGTTGCGTATTACCTTCCTGAACCCACCAATTCCATATTCTGCTAACAGTCATTGGATCTCGACCAACGCGAGAAGCAATGTCGCGATACGATAAACCACAATCGCGATAGGCTACAATCCGACCTTTATCAAAGTCGGAAACGTGATGGTACGCATTCCTCCTCCTTACACGAGGTCTCACAACAACGTTTCACCAGGCAACGCCGGTGGACTGCTGTTTGTGTATGAGAAATCGGTTGGAAACTTTCCTCATGTCAGCACGTTGAAGGTGTCGCCACCGGCGCCAACCTTGTGTGAATGCTCTGAAAAGCTAATCATTTGCATATTACAGCATCTTCTTCCTGTCGGTTAAATTTCGCGTGTGTAGGACATCTTCGTGGTGTAGCAATTTTAATGGTCAGTAGTGTAGTCGTGGTACGGGGTACTCTTTGCCACGCTCCTTAAGGTGGATTGCGTAGTTTGGATGCATATGTAGATTTTGAACGTTTGAGCTGTTATGCAGAATATTTCCATGCAAAACACAAAAAATAAATGGAGTAAGAAACCAAACGAAATGCAATTGATCTGTAACGAACCGCTGGATGCCATGGCTCCCATGTACCAAAATACCCAGAAAATATCCTCGAACAAGCCCCGATATTTTGTCGTTTGAGGTCGAGTTCACTTTGTATAATAAACTAGACAAATGAAACGTAGATTCTCACCTTCAGCTGCATCAACCTGCGTCGGTCGCAATGTGGCTACAGGCGCCGGAGTACTATCACGTAGCCTTCAGTGCACTGCGCAACTGCTCCCACGGGTATCGTGCATTTACACGTAGTCTCTCTGACATCTTTATAATGATGCAAATGAGCAAGTAACAACAGACACGCACAGGCCTAGAGGAACGGAAAGCGTTAATTTCGCTTCTTGATCGTGCTTTCTGATACAGTCTACACTATCGGAGTGTCGCTTGCGAGTGCATATAAATTCGTAATGAGCTGATTTCCTGGTATCTTAACTTGTTACCAATATATTTCCCTCTGTGCGTTTCCTTTGAGTTCTCTTTTTCCATGTAAGTGCGTCCGTTTCACACAAGTGTCCTCTTATCTGTATCTTAACGATCAATCGCAAACACGGAAGTATGGAGAAGCAGATGCGTAAAGGGTGAAAGATGAAACCAGTCTTAAATCATTCCAATTTTGCACACGCGATCTCTCGTTTTTGTCGATTACACCCACTCTTCTCTATCGATTGTCCTTACGTTGTAATTATTATATGTGCTTGTAACATACGTGGTATAAAGTGGCCATTAACTAAACGTAACGACCTTTATTAACGATATTCTTTCTGCGGAAAAAACAGCGCCAAATTGGCGTTTACCTTTGAAGACTATGACTTTGGTTATCTTCTGCTGAACTATTACAATTTCAGTCTTGGCACAGTCATAGAGTCTCTTAAGGTAATGATTCATATTTTCCCGATGGGAGTCGCAAATATCGCAAAATTGTTTAACATTTTCTCGGTTAAATTCCTTTATACTTTGGATGAGGTCGGTTGGGATTTTCTCAAAATTATTTCATGATCCCTCCTCATAAAAGAGTTGTGACATTTCGTTTCGCAGTAATCGGTAATGCTTGCAACAGCATGCATACCTAATTTGATCCAAAACGCTGTGCATAAAAACGGAATTTTCCGGTGCTCATACCTCTGGTTCTATTGGGGATAAAAAGGTAAGGTCAAGTGCTTTGGATAGCCCTTGGGCTAGAGACCATTTGTATACCCAACAGATGGAACGCCTTAATGTCACTATACCACAGTACTGGGTCAAAGTATGGACATTACACACTTCCTTCTTCTTAGGCAAATAGAGCAAATCGGTAGGTTCTTTTGCATTTGATGTGTTCTACAGTGGTCTTGGTGGGACCATTATTTCATGGGTTTTTCCTCGGGAAACCCCACAAAAATGGTAGTTTACTATATTTTAGGCGTCACCAGCGGACCAAAACACAGACGAGGATTCCAAGACGGATATGCACAGCAAATGGCTTATTTTTTTGCAGTATATTCCTAAGATCCCGATCTCGAAAGAAACTTGAAAGTTTTCTTGATATCTTTATCCGTTTCCAAGATAATGAGGTTCACAGTTATCCTATTGCTGCACGTAAAATCCGGTATGATTGAAGTCTAAATAATAAATTGCTTAAATTTTAAGAGTATATTGTCTACGCGTTTATCTATAAGAACCACCTCTCCGTTTTAAAAAATCTTTACCCTTTATCGAGATACACTCCAAAAACTTATTTTTTTGGGTACCAAAACCCAGCCGCGGATTCCGAGACGGCTATATACAGCAAATGGCTGTAATTTTTACCATGAATTCCTAAGACTCCGATCTTGAATTTGCTTGAAAATTTTCTAGACTTTTTCTTCCATTTCCGAGATACAGAAGTTCATAGTTATCCTACACGTACATGTGAAACACGCACGTAAATCCCGGTGTGAGGCGGGAACGTAGTTTATAAAGTGACGTAGCACGGAGAAATATGTTGCAAATTGTCTCTGTTGTCATATGGAAACCCTATGTTGTAGTACTGAAGTATATGCAAACTTATTTTTCACATAAAATCTGGTCTGAGGTGTAATATTAGTTTTGTTTTTCAAATATCACTCAAGTAAACTATCTTAATTTTACTGAGCAATACATTTGTTTTCATATGAGTTACATGACCTGCTGTAGCAAGGAAAAGTAGGAAACCAGCTGAAAGATGTTCCTATCACAGCACAAAAAATGCGAATATTTTCCTATCTGTTTTAAAAGACTCTCACTGAAAAGTAGGGTATCATCTGCTCATTCTACCCTCCTCAGCACCTTTAAAAATTTTCCCAAATATTTTGGCATACGAACATATTCTTGCTTTCGTATGCTGGGAGAGAAGAAGACAGCTGCAGTGACAGTAATAAATATTGGAAGATAATAGACAGCAGTTGTGTCATAGAAAGAGAGAAGGAGCCAATGACAGTGTGAGAGAAACAGAGGGACACAGTGGCAGTGGAACATAGTTGACAATGAGAGAACAGTGTTACTGAAAGAGTGAAGGAGACAGTTGTCAGTGAGAGAACAGTGTTACTAAAAGAGTGACCGGAGACAGTGCTAGGGGGAGGAATAAGGAGAAAGAAAAAGTAGAAGTGGGCGAGAGCCAGTGATAATGAGTGACAGAGTATATGGCTGTGGCAATGAGGAAGAGAGAGATGATGATAATGAGAAGAAACAGCAGCAATAGGAAGCAGCAAGAGAAAGACAGTAATAATGAGAGGGGACTATAGCAGTAGGACAGGACGAAATGGACTGTGGCTGTGACACAGCAGACAATGACAGAGAGACAAAAAGAGATAACGACAATGGGTTAGGCTGAATAAGTGAGTGAGAAATGGGAACTGGGAATGGAAGGGCAAGAGCGACTTACAGCGATGGAGTAGTGGGTGTGAGTGAGTTACAGTTAGGTTTTTGAGGTGAGTTACACGTTAAAAATGCAAGAGCATGTTCGCGTGCCAAAATTTTTGGGAAAATTTTTATAGGTGCTGAGGAAGATAGAATGAGGCAGCTGGTACACCATTTTTCAGTCTTTTAAAATTAACACGAACATATTTGCATTTTTTGTGCTGCGATAGGAGCATTTTTCCGCTGGTATTCCTTTCGTTGAAAGGGCGTCGAAAGTGTACTTTTTTCTGATATGTGATCGGCCACTTTCTTCACATTCATTACAATCAAGCCATAAAACCGAGCCTCCATATTCCAGCAGTATTTGACAAGAGAGAGATACACCTCCACCTCACTGTAAATCACACGTTTCTTACCCAGTTTAGTAGTTACTAATTTATTTTAATCGTTGTCTGCATAATTGATTTGTCCATCAGAATTGACTTGGGAATTTCAAAATATTTTGACGTGCTGCCCAGACACGTCCCCTTATTACACACTGTTATGATTGTTCTCTTCATGTTTTCCTCAATCCAGTGTTTCATCTACTTCGGAGGCATCTGTAACAATAAATTAGAACAAGTTGAAGAATACCAATAAAACGAGAGAGCGTTAGGAGCCATTCAAATGATTTTTGTGTGCATAATATCGCACAATGTGACATTAGGATTACGGTGGCGGTATCTACGTATGTGGACGACGTCACCGATCAAACTATCAACTATCATAAACTGTTACAACAACTGTACCTACTCAAAATATGTTATAAAGAGGTTTTGATCAAATTGTTTTGGTTAAGCCTGTTCTTCGGAAACTTCTTGACTGCGTAGAAAACAGAAAATAAACTTCATGAAGCTGTGCATTTCACCAACGCTGTTACAGGACTGTCAACCTGCTTCTGTACACTAGTTAAGTTAATTCCCGCCAGGTGACAGCACTTACTTCCCGAGAAGGTGAGAGGTGCGAAAAGAGGAAGAGTGCCATGTTAGGCATAGTGCCCCTACCAAACTGCGCTGCAACTAGCCGAAAATACTGTTTGGACGTTGACCGAAACCGGACTAACATAAATCATTTCTCTACTAAGCTAACTGCTCATCATGTACACGTCTGCATGCCGCGATGTTCTGAAAACCAGCCTCTCGCTTACTAGAAACTGGGCCATGGCAGTTTCCACCAAAACCTGTGACTCACATCATGTTAAGAACCCGACAAAGTGAGTTGCTACCAAAAGCATCTACCAGGTACGTAATTTTCACTTGTAAAAACTTAAAATCGTGGAGCAGCCTCAAGTTGCATAAAACTTTCCTTTAACGCGTGTTTCGCTCGTCAGATGCGAGTATGTTCTGAACTGTAGGAAATTACGGTGTGTTACAACAACGCAGAATTAAATAAGATCACAGCTTCAGCTTACACCATAATAATTCACATTTAATAGCCACCGGCCACTCGCCCAAATAAAACTGGCTGCGTTAAGAGCGGACGTCAGACATCAAAAATACACTCCTGGAAATGGAAAAAAGAACACATTGACACCGGTGTGTCAGACCCACCATACTTGCTCCGGACACTGCGAGAGGGCTGTACAAGCAATGATCACACGCACGGCACAGCGGACACACCAGGAACCGCGGTGTTGGCCGTCGAATGGCGCTAGCTGCGCAGCATTTGTGCACCGCCGCCGTCAGTGTCAGCCAGTTTGCCGTGGCATACGGAGCTCCATCGCAGTCTTTAACACTGGTAGCATGCCGCGACAGCGTGGACGTGAACCGTATGTGCAGTTGACGGACTTTGAGCGAGGGCGTATAGTGGGCATGCGGGAGGCCGGGTGGACGTACCGCCGAATTGCTCAACACGTGGGGCGTGAGGTCTCCACAGTACATCGATGTTGTCGCCAGTGGTCGGCGGAAGGTGCACGTGCCCGTCGACCTGGGACCGGACCGCAGCGACGCACGGATGCACGCCAAGACCGTAGGATCCTACGCAGTGCCGTAGGGGACCGCACCGCCACTTCCCAGCAAATTAGGGACACTGTTGCTCCTGGGGTATCGGCGAGGACCATTCGCAACCGTCTCCATGAAGCTGGGCTACGGTCCCGCACACCGTTAGGCCGTCTTCCGCTCACGCCCCAACATCGTGCAGCCCGCCTCCAGTTGTGTCGCGACAGGCGTGAATGGAGGGACGAATGGAGACGTGTCGTCTTCAGCGATGAGAGTCGCTTCTGCCTTGGTGCCAATGATGGTCGTATGCGTGTTTGGCGCCGTGTAGGTGAGCGCCACAATCAGGACTGCATACGACCGAGGCACACAGGGCCAACACCCGGCATCATGGTGTGGGGAGCGATCTCCTACACTGGCCGTACACCACTGGTGATCGTCGATGGGACACTGAAAAGTGCACGGTACATCCAAACCGTCATCGAACCCATCGTTCTACCATTCCTAGACCGGCAAGGGAACTTGCTGTTCCAACAGGACAATGCACGTCCGCATGTATCCCGTGCCACCCAACGTGCTCAAGAAGGTGTAAGTCAACTACCCTGGCCAGCAAGATCTCCGGATCTGTTCCCCATTGAGTATGTTTGGGACTGGATGAAGCGTCGTCTCACGCGGTCTGCACGTCCAGCACGAACGCTTGTCCAACTGAGGCGCCAGGTGGAAATGGCATGGCAAGCCGTTCCACAGGACTACATCCAGCATCTCTACGATCGTCTCCATGGGAGAATAGCAGCCTGCATTGCTGCGAAAGGTGGATATACACTGTACTAGTGCCGACATTGTGCATGCTCTGTTGCCTGTGTCTATGTGCCTGTGGTTCTGTCAGTGTGATCATGTGATGTATCTGACCCCAGGAATGTGTCAATAAAGTTTCCCCTTCCTGGGACAATGAATTCACGGTATTCTTATTTCAATTTCCAGGAGTGTAGTATGTTACATTATTCCAATGCCTTGTTGTTAAGACGTACGGTGTAATGTTTCTTCGGTCGAGCATACATCGTATGTCTTAACAACACAGTCTCTGCAGTATCATATTTACCAGCTGATACCAGGCAGCTACCTGGAATTAAAATGTCCCAACCCTCCCCCCCCCTTCCCCTTACCAGAACTAAATAATGTTTAAGGGTGCAGGTTGTGACGCAGAAACGACTATATATGGAAGTTTGGGTCTGACCGTGATCTGGGCACTGATAACCAAAATTATCTTTATAGCATTTTCCAGCAAGTTTTCTATCGCGAATGAAAGGCACCTAACATCTGAACATCTCATGCGGAATTATTTGAACCTTTACTCTGTAGAATGGCACACGTTTCCGTCGGGTTTTGAAAATGAAGGTGTCGACCTGCCAGAAATGATTTGTGCCAGCGAAAGATTTGTCATCTTGATAACGAATGTTCTCGATAGGCCCGTTGCAACTTTTCAAAGGTCACATTCTCTGATTCTCGAAGTTTAACACAAGACTTGATTGCATAACATTGTTCTAAATTTCTCTCTTCCATTTTTGCAACACGCAACTAAAACATAATTTCACTGATCGCGCTCTCAAAAATCGTGTGATAGTTTTTGGAGCTGAAACCCGGAATGAGTATATGGAAAGGCCGTGTGATAGTTTTTGGAGCTGAAACCCGGAATGAGTATATGGAAAGGACGAACAACCCGCCTTACACAAGTAGAACAACATAGCATTATCAGATCGCTCTTGTTGTTGTCAGCCTCATTACTTTTCTCACTTACCTCGTATATCGCAAATCAGCATTTTTGAAGATAAGTTTGAACATGCTACAAAATACTTTTAAAAATTTTTATAAAAACTAATCAAAAAAGCTCTAAAATTTGATCTCTGGGACAAGTACTCCGTTTTGACGGAAGTATGGTTCCAATGGCTCTGAGCAGTACGGGACTTAACATCTGAGGTCATCAGTCCCCTAGAACTTAGAACTACCTACACCTAACTAACCTAACGATATCACACACATCCATGCCCGAGGCAGGATTCGAACCTGCGACCGTAGCGGTCGCGCGGTTCCAGACTCAAGCGCCTAGAACCGCTCGGCCACAACGGCCGGCACGGGAATATGTTTCCGTGCGCAAATGGACGAATTAAAATACCTGCCTACTCTCGCTAAAACTAAAACTAAACTCCGTCCGAACAGGCCTTGGAAGGCCCAACGGCACCTACCGACCGCCGTGTCATCATCAGCCCACAGCCGTCACTGTTTGCGGATATGGAGCGGCATGTGGTCAGCACACGCTCTCCCGGCCGTATGTCACGTTACGAGATCGGAGCCGCTACTTCTCAATCAAGTAGCTCCTCAGTATGCCTCATAAGAGCTGAGTGCACCCCGCTCGCCAACAGCGCTCGGTAGATCGGATGGTCACCCATCCAAGTGCTAGCCCAGCCCGACAGCGGTTAACTTCGGCGATCTGACGAGAACCGCTGTTACCACTGATGTAAGGCCGTTGGCTGCCTGCACTCGCTAAAAACATGAAAAGCGACACTTTCAGTGTCTGGCAATGACGGGCAGAAGAGTGAAAATCTCTTGACTTGGTAAGTTTTCAGTAAGAGCTAGTTGGATGCTCGTTTTGCTACCCATTACAGTTGAACGTCTCTGTAGCGTCACTTCATAAGACTAGTTGTCCCATTTGATTCTGTTTGCGTCGTTCTCTGCATTGCTTGTCTTTTACTGACTTTCCCAGAAGGGCTGAACGGTTGAAATGGCTCTGAGCACTATGGGACTCAACTGCTGAGGTCATTAGTCCCCTAGAACTTAGAACTAGTTAAACCTAACTAATCTAAGGACATCACACACGTCCATGCCCGAGGCAGGATTCGAACCTGCGACCGTAGCGGTCTCGCGGTTCCAGACTGCAGCGCCAGAACCGCGCGGCCACTTCGGCCGGCGGATGAACGGTTGAGTTGATGAGACTTGAGTATTTTTCTTATGTTAAATGGAAGCAGCTTGTGCTTTGGATCAATATGTCAATACGTCACGTGATCCATTCATTTCCCACATGTAATCCAGATCCATACCAATCACGTCCTTCCTTTGCCTTAACTTATGTATGCTAGAATGTGAGTGAATGGGTGTTTTCATGTGTCTCTTCGGATTTCTTTTGTGTTTAGTAGTTGAGTTGCGTTTCGTCTGCTGGGAGCTCAGGTTAACCAACGTCGTATCTCTTACATGGGCAAAGAGGCCTATTTCTTTTGTTCATGACTATCAGTCTATTATGTCTGTTATGTCGGTGGCGGAAACGACCCCTCTGGTTGCTTCCACTGCACGCATGGGATTTCTGAGTTCTCTGAGCGGACCAACACTCTGCTACTAGCTGTTGGTGAGTGTTGGTCATAGCTCTTTATAGTAAGCCTCATGCTACAAGTTCGATGAGACAGGCCGTAGCTTTAACCATGATCTTCAGAAATTAAGTTGTTGCGAATACTTAAGCTCTTCAGCCTAAATGAAGTGTTCCGATTATTCTTCGGGATGTTCTATGCGTCGCGGAAGATAGGTACTGCTTGAGTTTGTTATTTTATCAGTGGTCGCAGTTTGCTTTCTTCTTCTGGAACAATGTGGTGTCGACTGGACTCCACGGAACATGGTTAGGTTGATGTAGGATGATTTTAATCTTGTGTGAATGTGAGAGTAGTTACATGTGTGCACGATATTTCTTTTCATTTGTTGTACTTTTCTTTCCCCTGTTATAGTGTCTTCCTCGTCATGTTGTTGTCCCACGTGTTATTTATTCTGTCTTCAGCTCGTTGTCCCACCTCTATACGTTGTCCGTTGGTCGAGATCCAATGACTGTCAGCAGAATATGGAATAGGTGGATTCAGGAGGGTAATACGGAACGCCGTGCTGGATCTCAACGGCCTCGTATCACTAGCAGTCGAGATGACAGGCATCTTATCCGCATGGCTGTAACGGATCGTGCAGCCACGTATCGATGCCTGAGTCAACGGATGGGGACATTTGCAAGACAACAACCACCTGCACGAGCAGTTCGACGACGTTTGCAGCAGCATGGACTATCAGCTCGCTCGAAGATCATGGCTGCGGTTACCCTTGACGCTGCATCACAGACAGGAGCGCCTGCGATGGTGTACTCAACGACGAACGTAGGTGCACGAATGGCAAAACGTCATTTTATCGGATGAATCCAGGTTCTGTTTACAGCATCACGTTGGTCGCAGACGTGTTTGGCGACATCGCGATGAACGCACTACTCTTGATGAAGTGTGGTATCGTGTTGAAGCTGCATGGGCAGCTGTACTTGTACGCGCCATCCAAGATCTGTTTGACTCGATGACCAGGCGTATCAAGGTGATTGTTCTGGATACTGATTTCTCAGGATCTATGCAGCCCAATTACGTGAAAATGTAACCACATATCAGTTCTAGTATAATATATTTGCCCAATGAATACCCGTTTATCATCTGCATTTCTTCTTGATGTAGCAATTTTAATGTCCAGTAGTGTGTGATGTATGCGCTTATTCTCGTGTCGTGTATTTATGTTAACTAGTTGTTTCAGTCGGTGTAAAGCTCTCTGCAGTTAGGGCATTCACGTAATGGTGACTGTTCTTTCTCTGAAGTTAGTCTTTTTGCGTGTGTTTCTAGAGTGGATGAATGAAGTCGTGTATTTCCCATTCCTTTTCCTCTGTTTCCGCTCATGTACGCTTAGTTAAATTGTGCAACGTGAGGTCATTCTATCAAAGCAGATTAATATATTTCATGTTCAGGCACCAGTTAATAATCTTGATAATGTTCTAACGTAACCACCAGGGCTGAACGAAGATGAAGAACGCAAGACCAGAGAAGGCGGTGAAACGACATCGGCCAATGGTACGCTGATTAGGACGGCGCCCCGACAGTAGCGACCTCTGCAAGAAGTGAATATAAGCGCCGCTTCTGCCATCCTCGGCCGGACATTAGTGGGCAGGATTCGCAGAGTAATAGCGCGGCTAGCAGAGAGTGCTACGATATCAGTTACTAGTGATCCTCAAACTGTGTGTCAACTTGATAAACATTATACACTACTGGCCATTAAAATTGCTACAGCAAGAAGAAATGCAGATGGTAAACGGGGTATTCATTGGACTAATATATTATACTAGAACTGACATGTGATTACAGTTTCAGGCAATTTGGGTGCATAGATCCCGAGAAATCAGTGCCCAGAACAACAACCTCTGGCCGTAATAACGGCCTTGATACGCCTGGGCATTGAGTCAATCTGAGCTTGGATGGCGTGTACAGGTACAGCTGCCCATGCAGCTTCAACATGATGCCACAGTTCATCAAGAGTAGTGACTGGCGTACTGTGACGAGCCAGTTGCTCGGCCACCATTGACCAGACGTTTTCAGTTGGTGAGAGATCTGGAGAATGTGCTGGCCAGGGCAGCAGTCGAACATTTTCTGTGTGCAGAAAGGCTCATAGAGGACCTGCAACATGCGGTCGTGCATTATCCTGCTGAAATGTAGGGTTTCGCTGGGATCGAATGAAAGGTAGAGCCACGGGTCGTAACACATTTGAAATGTAACGTCCACTGTTCAAATTGCCGTCAGTGCGAACAAGATGTGACCGAGTCGTGTAACCAATGGCACCCCATACCATCACACGCTTCCAATGTGCGCTCACCGCGATGTCGCCAAACACGGATGCAACCATCATGATGCTGTAAACAAAACGTAAATTCATCCGAAAAATGACGTTTTGTCATTCGTGCACCCACGTTCGTCGTTGAGTACACCATCGCAGGCGCTCCTGTCTGTGATGCAGCGTCAAGGGTAACCGCAGCCATGGTCTCCGAGCTGATAGTCCATGCTGCTGCAAACGTCGTCGAACTGCTCGTGCAGGTGGTTGTTGTCTTGCAAACGTCCCCATCCGTTGACTCAGGCATCGATACGTGGCTGCACGATCCGTTACAGTCATGCGGATAAGATGCCTGTCATCGCGACTGCTAGTGATACGAGGCCGTTGGGATCCAGCACGGCATTCCGTATTACCCTCCTGAACCCACCAATTCCATATGCTGCTAACAGTCATTGGATCTCGACCAACGCGAGCAGCAATGTCGCGATAAGATAAACCGCAATCGCGACCGGCTACAATCCGACCTTTATCAAAGTCGGAAACGTGATGGTACGCATTTCTCCTCCTTACATGAGGCATCACAACAACGGTTCACCAGGCAACGCCGGTCAACTGTTGTTTGTGTATGAGAAAGCGGTTGGAAACTTTCCTCGTGTCAGCACGTTGTAGATGTTGCCACCGGCGCCAGCCTTGTGTGAATGCTCTGAAAAGCTAGTCATGTGCATATCACAGCATCTTCTTCCTGTCGGTTAAATTTCGCGTCTGTAGCACGTCATCTTCGTGGTGTAGCAATTTTAATGGCCAGTAGTGTATATAACAAAGAACCCGGAATTATGTTGCATATCGCTCATAACTTGCGACACCATTGTTATTTTAAAGTTAAGTATTGTCAGTCTGCTTTATTGAAATAAAACTACTAATGTTATTTTGCTTGAATTGTTGTATAGCACTCCGAGAGCGCAGCATCCTTTAGACATACTATCTGGTCAAGACCCCACATTAGGCAACGATGACTCAACAGATAGCAAGACCATCCACGATTCTTTGTGGCTATCTCTGAATAAATGTTTTCCCTTCTTCATAGCTCACCAAATGACTACCTAATATGCAAGTTTATGCCTTTATTGGCTCTGTTTTTTTAAAATTCTCGCCTGGTTTTACACGCTCCCCAAAGACAAGTTTTTGGTTAATTTTTGAGTATTTCACAATATTAGGTAATCTTCTGTTTCATCGACGAGGGTCACTCCAAAAGAAATGCACGCTATTCTTGTAAAAATACAGTTTTCATTCTGCATGTGTGAATGTTTCACTTTGTGTAGATACATCCCTCCTGCTTGCTTTCAAACTTAGTTCAACCTGTTCCCGTGAGTGGCGCCGTCACAGCACGTCTTCAAGAGGGCTGCTACACTTGACGTTCGTCAGAAGCAACATGCAGTCGTAGAATTCATGTGCTGTGAAAACGAGACAGTGGGAAACATCCACAAGAGGTTGAAAAAGGTGTATGGAGATGCTGCTGTCGATCGCAGTACAGTTAATCGGTGGGCAAGCAGGTTACGTGATGAAAGTGGGCACGGCAATATTGAGGATTGTCCTCGCAGCGGCAGGTCTCGTGCTGCACACACTCCAGACAATGTGCAGAGAGTTAACGAATTGGTGACTGCTGATAGACGTATCACAGTGAACGAATTGTCACGCTACGTTGGGATATTGGAAGGAAGTGTTTGCAGAATACTGAAAGTGTTGGCGTTGAAAGAAGTTTGTACCAGGTGGGTTCCCAGGATGTTGACAGCGGCTCACAAAGAAACATGAAAAACGGTATGCAGCGAACTTTTGGAACAGTGCGAGAATAGTGGAGATGCATTTCTTGGAAGAATTGTGACAGGTGATGAAACATGGCTCCATCATTTTTCACCAGAGACGAAGAGGCAGTCAATGGAGTGGCATCATGCAAATTCACCCAAGAAAAACAAATTCAAAACCACACATTCTGCTGGAAAAGTTATGGCTACGGTGTTTTTCGATTCCGAAGGACTCTTGCTTGTGGACATCATGCCAAGTGGAACCATCATAAATTCTGATGCATATGTGACGACACTGAAGAAACTTCAAGCTCGACTGAGTCGTGTTCGACCACATCGGCAAAAGCAGGATGTTTTGCTTTCGCACGACAATGCACGGCCACATGTCAGTCAAAAAACCATGGAATCGATCACAAAACTCGGATGGACAACACTGAAACACCCGCCTTACAGTCCTGACTGACGAGGAGGTGAAAGAAGAGGTTCATAACTTTCTGAATAGCATGGCGGCGAGCTTGTGTGACATGGGCATACAAAAACTGCAACAGCGTCTACAAAATTGCATCGACAGAAATGGTGATTGTGTCGAAAAATAGCTAAATGTTCAAGCTTTAAACTGATGTAACCCATTGTAGGAATAAACAGGTCTATGTACTTATAACAAAATAGAAGACCTTACTTTTGGGATTACCCTCGTACATCAGTTTACTCAAGTAACAGCAGAAGGACATAGACGTGTGGCTTAGTGTAATATTATATCCAAGAAATTATTAAAAAAATATTTCTTGCCTACAGCATTTATTATAGGATGCTGAATTTGTCATTCGGTGTGGACGTAGTTATAAGCTCTACGTTGGACACATTTTGTAGTAAGTACATGATATACTGATAAATATTTCTCAACCCTTCCCCCTGCTAGACTAGATTCGTACCTAGATGTGTGTGAAATTAGGCAGTTTGTGTTATTGACGTTTCTTTGTGCATTAAGCCACCAATTTACGTCATGAAGTCTGACGAGTAAACAGGAGCGCAGCAATCAATAACGTTCTCCTAATGAAGCTGAGTGTCGAGCTGTTTTTCTGTTACCGTAACGTTGCGCACTTAGTAAAATGAGGTGTTACCTTGCTTTCAGAGGTGTCAGAATTATTGTGGTCGAAAGTAATCGCCCATTTTTTTCGATTTCGGTTTACGAATGCTCTGTGATTCATGAGGTCGACCAGTGTAGATTTTTTTCAAGAAAAGTTCCAAATTATACACTTACTGATTACATTCTTTCGCATCTGAGTGAAGTTCATGTCCTAATTTTTATACTCGTATCTTGCAAAATAAAACAGAAAAGATCTGCCCAATTCAGTAAGTTTCGTGCTGAAAAATAAACAATTACACATTCAAAAGCGATTGTCAACATGTAATACATTTCACGAAATTATATGCTTAGTAGTTTTCGACACTTCAGTGAATCATAAGGACTATTTCCAAATAGCTGATAGAATGTATTTGTCAGTCTACGGAGTAAAGGTTCAAATAATTCCGCATCAGATCTTAGGTGTCTTTCATTCGCGATAAAATATTTGCTGATGTTCTTTGGAAAACTCTGTAAATATTATAATTACTGATGTGTGGATTAGTGGAGACGGATCGAGCGGAACATGGTTAATGACAGAAGCGGTAAGAGCGTGACGTCATGGGATTGTGGCAATCAAACACAGTGAATCAAATTTTAATAGTCTTGTCACAGAATACTACAGTAGGAGAGGGAAATTACCACGCAAGTTACTGATGGAGAAATTCACAATTTTGGTGAATATTGTCGGCGTGCGGATGATTTACCAGTTTGACACGCAAAGCCACAGAAATCGCTTGTTGAGATCACGAGGATGTCGTGTGCATACGTATGACAGACTGCACGCCCTACTTACTCAAATCAGTTTGTGCCTGGCCTGGTAGTCACTGGCTAAGGTCTATGCAAAAGACTTCAGAAAAGCTGTTTTTTAATTATGGTTCATTTATTAATAGGAAATACAGTATACAGAATAAATGGAATATTTGTCGTAATGTAATCAAATTTTGATAAGGTTTTCTAGAAAGTCTAGCGATTTAAGCTACAACAGAGCTTGTCAGCGCAATATGGGGCCTAAGTTTTACCAGACGAAGTATTTAAGAGAGGCTTGAGTAATTCAAAAGCTGCTAAACAAGCACGAAGGACGAGAAAAGAGAATTACGCTGAATCAGAACCATTACTGATGCCAACTTTGAAAAAGTTGTAGTAGATACATTCCATATGAAATATGCAGTATACAATATTCTATGCATAAGATTCCATAATTTTGTGCAGGAGTACCCAACTTCGGTTACTGCCATTGAACACGTAACAGTCAGGTGACATGGAACTCACTGTTCGTGTCTCATTGGCTGACGGGAGACCTACAGTATATGGAAGCCACGAGAATCCCAGACCCTGATTGGTCTAGAGGATTTTTTTGCGGCTAGCAGCCCAAGAGTCGGTTGCATGGCCACAGTGGGTCGAGTGGAAGCGTCCGATGTTGATAGACGCTTGCCGTACGCGATCGTCACAAACTTCAAAGGCACAGTTAAATATTAAAAGAGAATGCGGTAAATTGCAGTCGAATGTGATAATGTCGAGAATCGGTGGTGAGGGTGTATTAATGGCCGTACAATCTTAATGTACTGCATAATTTATGTGTTGGATTGTGGCAAATGGCGCAACAGCTACGTATCGCAAAGTCTGGGGTGCACCTCGATTAGCACCCAGCAATAAACGTATGGCATCCCTAACGTGGTTTGCGCCGTTATTTCACAGCGAATAGCTTGTTCCTTGCCAGACTTCTCTTGTAGATTTCACAGCTTTCAGTATCACAAGCGACACGAGCTAGTGGCCTGCGCTACCTACTGCGACGGGGCAACAACCATCTAGACAAGATTTCAATTAGGAGCTCATGTAGGTGTACTCCATGCGAAGCATGGCGGACTTGCACACTTCCAACAGCAACCTCGCGTGTGCGGTCAGTCTAGAACAAATAGTCATCCTATCACGTCTTACTAACGTAGAGGAGACTTGCAAAGTCCGTGCCGTGATTTGGAATAATGCACATTAGTCATTGTCCACAACAGGCTCAACTTTTGTAAAGTATATGCAAAATACATTCCAAAAAACCACAAGAACAATCGTTTGAAAGTCTTTCAGCAGCTATTGTATCGGCAAACAAACGTGGGTAAAATATTTTTGAAACGATTCACGACGTACAAACGTGGGTGAAATGTTTTTGAAACGATTCACCATTGAGGATGAGACACGGACTCGTCACTTTGGACAGTAGAGAAAACGCCAGGGACCGGAAAAATCTATGGTCTCGAGCGAAAAAGAAACTCAGGACTCAATCCTCTCCGGAAAAAGTTTTCGAGCAAATTCTTCCTCATTACTAGGAAACTGAGGTCAACAGTAAACAGTCAGTGTTACAACAATGTACTTTGCAGATAGCTGAAGCCTGCAACTTTGAAACAAAGACCGAGATCTATTAATAAAACGGGCTTCTTTTTTGCATGACAACGTGCGTTCATTTATCGCTTCCCATACCGTTCTCATTTTCCAGAATATGCATTTAGAGGTGTTGGTGCATGCTGCTTGCAGCCCTAGTCGCGCCCCGTCGAGTTTCCATTTATTTTGCCTACTTGAAGATAGTTTAAGATGCCGTCGATTCACCTCCGACGAAGAGGTGAAGGAGGCAGTGGACACATGGTTTGCTGTTCAATCGAAAAACATTTTTTCTCAGGGTACTGGAAACCTTGCACGACGATCGTCCAATGTACTGAAAACCACAAGGACTATGTTGAAAAAATTATGTCTTAGTAAAAAATGTAAATTATAAAAATGTTACACAGATACTTTTTAACTTACCCTCGTATACTTCTTGTTGTCTAGTGCCGTGTACAAGCAGTTTCGACTTTGTAATGGTATATGTCGCGAACTGTTCGACATTTTTCATCGCTTCATTTTTCACTACACTTTCGACAATACGTACTTAGACTGTTTTCTCAAAGATACCATCTTCCAACTGTCAGACATTTTCATCATGCAGAGAAATGAATTACGAGGGCAACTGAATAAGTAAAAGCAATTTTTTCAGCTCCATAGGTTGAAAATACTAACTAAAGTGGGCAGACCAGCTGGATTTTGGAAGCAATAGTCATGATTTTTTGTTTGAACAGAATAACAAACAAATTACAAAACTTACTTTAGACCTTCATTGTACACCCTTAAGATTGTATTATGTATTTTTTAAGTAAAAAACTTGTACCCAAAGGACACAGCACAAAAGTGCGAAAGCGGTTGGTGGGAGCTCTGAACGTCACAATTTTCAGCCTACTGCAGAATTTCAAAAATGCTTTGAAATTGATGATACTGGCTTACGCAGCGTAAGGACACTACAAATGATTTTTAACAAAATGGCGGCACACTGAAATAAAAGTCATTGTTTTCGACAAAAAAAAATTGTCATAAAAACCTGCACCAAAAAAGGAAATTAAAATATATCGCCAAAATCCTACATACTACAGTAGAAAAAACTACGACTCACAAGTCAGAAAAAGTTATGATGTAACTGCATGAGCTACAGCTCCTGTCAACTTGAGAAATGTCGTTTTGAAAGAACAAGCGTTTAAAGTTTCAACTTATGTTTTTTAATACTGAAATTGAACAAACCTTTACTCAGCAATGCCAGCCAGCACCGTACAATTGGCCTTTTTTTCGCCGAAGTCAAAAGTCTCTCATTTTGATGAAATTATATCGATTAACTGTCTTCCGGTTACCAGTCGAATTGCTTTTTCCGCGATTGAGATTGCGAATCTTTTCTATCTGTATTTAAATACGCCTACCTTTCGCTTCGTATAAGAAACAAGCGATATGACGATTTAACCAGACGAGAGACACTCACGTGTTTTCGGACTGTATACCATATAGAAATCACGTTACGAAAAGAAATATTTTTGAGAATGGTATTTTAATTGATACTAATGTCCTGTGTGATATAATTCGTACTAACAGGATCCATATTCCATCGGTAACAATTATAGTCTCGCATCGGTTGCATTCGAGCGCTCAGATGCGCCAGACCCCCTGCTTCAAATCGCGGTTTTAAAATATTTTAACATTTATGGCACACTATATTAATGAATCCTAAAGCAGGCTCTCTACGGAACATTTTAAGCCATTATAAATTAGGCCAAAACAGTTTCTACTCTTGTCTACCCCTTAACCACACTAACTTTCTTGTGCTTTAGCTGTTTTAGTTCAGTAAATAGTTCCAGTCCTAGTGATTTCAGAGCACTTTCTTATGAATTATTCGTATACATCAAGGAAGAAATGAGAGGAATGACTCTTTTTTGTCTTTTTAACGGACCAAAGCAGCGGAAATTATTTGCAGAATGCAATGGCTCTCGTCTTAGTAAACGAAAAATTTACGTGTGGATAAATTACTACAAAAGTGAACCTGTATATGTCTGTGACGAAGAACGTTCGGGTAGTTCACCCAGTTCGAAACCGGAAAGGAACTTCGAGACAACTGAGCGAATGTTCCGTGATGATCGTCGTGCCAGAACTGATAATATTGAACATGATTTGAGTATTAACTATGGTTCAGAATTTGCAATCGCCTATCAATCTCTAATGCAATAGTTGTACTTGTTGGGTACCTTAGCTTATAGATCAACGCAACCAGCAACCTTAGGAAATGTCGAAATCACATTTAAAGCGTTTTGCGGAGGAAGGAGAAGACTTATTCAGTTGTGTAGTAATCGCTGATGACATGTGGGTAGAGCATTATAAACACAAACTAAGCCATAGAATATGTGTGCAAACATCCATCTTCGTCTCTAATAAATAAATTCAGAAGCCAGGCTTCTGCAAAAACTTGATTATGACAGTTTTTTGGATGAACACTGGACGTTTAATGTTCACATAGAATTTGTAGCAAGGAAGTGGAATTAAGTAATGAATAAAATTATTCATACGAGACAAGGGAGGTTTTGTAATTAGATTTTACCACCAGTCTATATAACTGCAGTTGTGACCTGTTGTGCGACCTGCAGCTGCAGTCAGGAAAGTGCTGCGAGGAATTCTACTACGATGCTATAGAGTCTTCAACACCGTATCAATAGACGCCCAAACAATACTAATGACCATCTGTCCGCTGGACCTACAAAAAAGAAAAAAGACTGCAATCTTTATGAAAAATTACACATAACTATTGGGGAATCATCGACAAGTCAGTTAGTAATAAAGAATTTAATTAACTGTAGCCGTGTTGGGTAAGTTTAGGAACCATGACTATATGATATTATTGTTTGTACACTACTGGCCATTAAAATTGCTACACCACGAAGATGACGTGCTACAGACGCGAAATTTAACCGACAGGAAGAAGATGCTGTGATATGCAAATGATTAGCTTTTCAGAGCATTTTCACACAAGGTTGGTGCCGGTGGCGACACCTACAAAGTGCTGACATGACAAAAGTTTCCAACCGCTTTCTCATACACAAACAGCAGTTGACCGGAGTTGCCTGGTGGAACGTTGTTGTGATGCCTCGTGTAAGGAGGAGAAATACGTACCATCACGTTTCCGACTTTGATAAAGGTCGGATTGTAGCCTATCGCGATTGCAGTTTATCGTAACGCGACATTGCTGCTCCCGTTGGTCGAGATCCAATGACTGTTAGCAGAATATGGAATCGGTGAGTTCAGGAAGGTAATACGGAACGCCGTGCTGGATCCCAACGGCCTCGTATCGCTAGCAGTCGAGATGACAGGCATCTTATCCGCATGGCTGCAACGGATCGTGCAGACACGTCTTGATCCCTGAGTCAACAGATAGGGACGTTTGCAAGACAACAACCATCTGCACGAACGGTTCGACGACGTCTGCACCAGCATGGACTATCAGCTCGGAGACCATGGCTGCGGTTACCCTTGACGCTGCATCACAGACAGAAGCGCCTGCGATGATGTACTACGTCGCGGTGAACGCACATTGGAAGCGTCTATTCGTCATCGCCATACTGGCGTATCACCCGTCGTGATGGTATGGGGTGCCATTGGTTACACGTCTCGGTCACCTCTTGTTCACATTGACGGCACTTTGAACAGTGGACGTTACATTTCAGATGTGTTACGACTCGAGGCTCTATCCTTCATTCGATCCTGCGAAACCCTACATTTCAGTAGGATAATACACGACCGCATGTTGCAGGTCCTGTACGGGCCTTTCTGGATACAGAAAATGTTCGACTGCTGCCCTGGCCAGCACATTCTGCAGATCTATCACCAACTGAAAACGTCTGGTCAATGGTGGCCGAGCAACTGGCTCGTCACAATACGCCAGTCACTACTCCTGATTAACTGTGGTATCGTGTTGAAGTTGCGTGGGCAGCTCTACCTGTACACGCCATCCAAGCTCTGTTTGACTCAATGCCCAGGCGTATCAAGGCCGTTATTAAGGCCAGAGGTGGTTGTTCTGGGTACTGATTTCTAAGGATCTATGCACCCAAATTGTGTGAAAATGTAATCACATGTCAGTTCTCCTATAATATATTTTTTCAATGAATACCCGTCTATCATCTGCATTTCTTCTTGGTGTAGGAATTTTAATGGCCAGTAGTGTATTTTCCTGCTAAAAGTCACGTTTATTTATTTTATGATTAATTTAACACACTGAATCGCGTTGCGAGGATGTTTTGCCCATAATCAGGCGTTTATGCATCTGTTGGTTTAAGAAAAAATGTCCTAGCATACATTAACATAGAACTGTTTTGTTCCCTTGTTCTGTTGCTGGAGCGGCTAATTTGAGTGGAGATGGCGGTCAGTGGGTGGCCAGAAATCGATGTCCAGTGTTTTCTCCTGCTGCCATGGAGCTGTGCGTCGTTGTTGTGGTTGAGACAACAGCGTGTGCAGGACGCAGATAGTTTTGTATCAGTTATTATGGCGTGATAATCGTGTGATATACTTTTGTATATGTCGGTTGTTCACTTACAATTTTCGCGTCCCAGAGGTTTATCTGCGTCTTTGGTGCACTGGCGGAGCTGTTACTTAACTTTACAATATTGTATTGATTATGTTAACAGTGTCTTTGACGCATTTTCAATGCACAAACGTTTCTCCGTAGATGTAACCATATTATGTTAAAAATCAACGTCCATGTAGCGTATAGATGAGTTTAGGTTATCGTTTCTTTCAGCGATATTCATGATACTAACAGTCTGGTAGTCATTTGTTTAACACAGGCACATCTTAATTCTATTGCGTTGGCACAGGTTTAAGGCTATAGAAGAATTTTGAGTTTTTTTAATTCGGTTATCTCAAATATTATAACCGTATTTTATATTATGAATGAAAATGTCCATTTCTTTCGAAACGTCCCCTCTTTTTACTGTTTTCTCTTTTGTGCGATATTTCCAAGTTGTCTTCGATTTTCAAAGGGTGGCTTGTGTCGTTAATGTGTGTTGCTACCGTTGATTTGTTACATTCCTCCAATTCGTAGCAGTCCGTTTGTTCTTTTAGGGGTTTCGTAACTTAATCGGTAAAAACAGAACCCTCACAGGATCACTTTGCTGTTTGTCTGTCTGTCTGTTAAAAACTCTTTTTATCAGAAGCGGGTAGGCGTATCAAGTTGAAATTTATGATACTGAGGTTTATGGCCCCTTGGCGGATGAAAATGCTGAAGCTTCTGGGTCAGTGCAGTCAAAACATACGCCTATTTATGTCACATATTTTGACAGTTCCAAACTGACTCATCAAAACCTGTAGGATACTTCCCGTTAGCCTAGAATCACGAAATCAGACAAGAAGCAACGTTTCACAATACAGGTAAAGGGAAAAATCCGAAAACTATAAATGTGTAATTATATCAAACTAAAAAATATTTATTTTCTAGTTTGTTCCCCGATGTCAAATCTGAAATTAAAACAAACAATAGTTCTGCATTCCAACTAACGGGGACCCAAATGTGAAAGTCAAACATCAGGCAAGGGATGACATTACTGCCCATATGACTCGTTTCGGAATTTACCCATCATCACATATCCAGGAGCGATTACTGCACTTAGATATGGCGAATGTTTGTTTCATACACACATATCCAGAAGCGATTACTGTGCAATAAGGTTATTCCTTGCCCGATGTCTGTCTTTCATCGTTGCGTCCCAGTCAGCCTGAATGAAGAGCTGCTGATTATTATAATAATGGTCGCCTACCTCCTGCATGACTTAACGTCACATTTACAAATACATTGTATCGTATGTTAACCGGGGACCTAGAAACGGCGGAAAGGCTCCGTCCCCGCCGCAGCCGCAGTTGTCCACAACCTCACGCAGTCCAATTCACCCCTCTGCCGCCCCACACTGAACCCAGTGTTATTGTGCGGTTCGGCCCACGGTGGACTCCCCCAGGGAACGTCTCACACCAGACAAGTGTAACCCCTATGTTTGCGTGCTAGAGTAATGGTGGTTTACGCGTACGTGGGGAACTTGTTTGCCCAGCAATCACCGACATAGTGTAACTGAGGCGGAATAAGGGGAACCAGCCCGCATTCGCCGAGGCAGATGGAAAACCGCCTAAAAACCATCCACAGAATGGCCGGTTCACCGGACCTCGACACAAATCCGCCGGGCGGATTCGTGCCGGGAAGCAGGCACTCCTTCCCGCCCGGAAAGCCGTGCATTAGACCGACGGCCAACCGGGCGGGCTACAAATACGTTATTGAAATTAAAACATTCTCGAAAATCTTAGAATCCCTGGGACCGATATCTTACCAGCCTGAACGTCGATAACAGGCGAAAATGGTCGAGATTATCGATTTTCGCAATGGATGAACTGTCTATATTCATAATTAAGTTCGTATGGAAGCTTCAGTGAGCGGGTGCTACTCGGACAGGCCAATTTTATTTCTACATTTGCAGAACGGCATCAGAGATAGAGTTATTTAGATACAACAAGGAGAACGGGTCCATTTCTTTCACATAGAAACGAAAGGCTTCAGGTAATAGATGTTGAGCGAAATAGGAGATTGGGCCACTACAACTCGGGAAACGGGCCATACCTTATACGTCTTAGTACAATTTGTAAGAGGGCAAAGACCAGTTGTGACCATGGCGAAATCGGCACACCAGATTCCCCAGTTGAAGATATAACGAGGGCTGCTAAGCACCTTCCAGAGGCAAAACTGTCAATGACATAATTTGAACAAAAGAGTACTATGACACCTTAAATCTTGTAGCTGATTCTGCGTCAGGAAAGTAAGTCGTAATTGTAGCCAACAGTGGAGAACAGCAAGGCCAATATATTACTGCACGGAACGAGAACAAAGATAGAAGATAGAAGATAACACTACGTTCTTTTATACAGTAACGGACGAATGAAGGAGGAGATCACAAGGGTACTTGAGAAAACTGGACGAATCAGTGAAATGTAAGTGATGCGCCTCTGCTCAGTCGCCTTGCTCAAATAAAATACATGGCGTTCGTAAATTCCCGTTAGAAATGTCTAGGACTTGTAGAGGGGTGTAAGTACATAGTATTTTGAATAGGAACCCATGTCCAGAAATGTCATAAAACGATTCTTCAGAGCGTCGAAGTTATAGGCGCCGGGGCCTGTAAATGTATGTGTATACAAGGTCATTCCGTAATGATGTTACAAACTTTTAAGGATGATGGAGAAGGATAAATGTATCAATATGAGGTAAGTGTCCCTCTACCGGAAACGAACTAGTCGAAAGTTATAAGCGAAACCGTTCTGATACCTCTGACAATGGAGTACGTGTACCGATACGGTTCTTGCTAAGATTGTAGGGTAGGCAACATTCAGAAGTGGTAGTATGGAGCAAAACAAGAAAAAGTGACTAGAAAAGTGTCCAAAATGCACACCTTAAGAACCATGGACCTTGCCGTTGGTGGGGAGGCCTGCGTGCCTCAACGATACAGATAGCCGTACCGTAGGTGAACCACAACGGAGGGGTATCTGTTGAGAGGCCAGACAAACGTGTGGTTCCTGAAGAGGGGCAGCAGCCTTTTCAGTAGTTGCAGGGGCAACAGTCTGGATGATTGACTGATCTGGCCTTGTAACACTAACCAAAATGGCCTTGCTGTTCTGGTACTGCGAACGGCTGAAAGCAAGGGGAAACTACAGCCGTAATTATTCCCGAGGGCAAGCAGCTTTACTGTATGATTAAATGATATGGCGTCCTCTTGGGTAAAATATTCCGGAGGTAAAATAGTTCCCCATTCGGATCTCCGCGTGGGGACTACTCAAGAGGACGTCGTTATCAGGAGAAAGAAAACTGGCGTTCTACGGATCGGAGCGTGGAATGTCAGATCCCTTATCGGGCAGGTAGGTTAGAAAATTTAAAAAGGGAAACGGATAGGTTACAGGTAGATATAGTGGGAATTAGTGAAGTTCGGTGGAAGGAGAAACAAGACATTTGGTCAGGTGAATACAGGGTTATCAATACAAAATCAAATAGGGGTAATGCAGGAGTAGGTTTAATAATGAATAAAAAAATAGGAGTACGGGTAAGCTACTAAAAACAGCATAGTGAACGCATTATTGTGACCAAGATAGACACGTAGCCCACGCCTACTACAGTAGTACAAGTTTATATGCCAACTAGCTCTGCAGATGACGAAGAAATTGATGAAATGTATGATGAGATAAAAGAAATTATTCAGGTAGTGAAGGGAGACGAAAATTTAATAGTAATGGGTGACTGGAATTCGACAGTAGGAAAAGGGAGAGAAGGAAACATAGTAGGTCAATATGGATTGGGGCTAAGAAATGAAAGAGAAAGCCGCCTGGTAGAATTTTGCGCAGAGCGTAACTTAATCATAGCTAACACTTGGTTCAAGAATCATAAAAGAAGGTTGTAGACATGGAAGAATTCTGGAGATACTAAAAGGTATCAGATAGATTATATAATGGTAAGACAGAGATTTAGGAACGAGGTTTTAAATTGTAAGACATTTCCAGGGGCAGATGTGTACTCTGACCACAATCTATTGGTTATGAACTGTAGATTAAAATTGAAGGAACTGCAAAAAGGTGGGAATTTAAGGAGATGGGACCTGGATAAACTGACTGAACCGGAGGTTGTACAGAGTTTCAGGGAGAGCATAAGGGAACAATTGACAGGAATGGGGGAAAGAAATACAGTAGAAGAAGAATGGGTAGCTTTGAGGGATGAAATAGTGAAGGCAGCAGAGGATCAAATAGGTAAAATGACGAGGGCTAGTAGAAACCCTTGGGTAATAGAAGAAATATTGAATTTAATTGATGAAAGGAGAAAATATAAAAATGCAGTAAATGAAGCAGGCAAAGAGGAATACAAACGTCTCAAAAATGAGATCGACAGGAAGTGCAAAATGGCTAAGCAGGGATGGCTAGAGGACAAATGTAAGGATGTGGAGGCTTATCTCACTAGGGGTAAGATAGATACTGCCTACAGGAAAATTAAGGAGACCTTTGGAGAAAGGAGAACCACTTGCATGAATATCAAGAGCTTTGATGGAAACCCAGTTCTAAGCAAAGAAGGGAAAGCAGAAAGGTGGAAGGAGTATATAGAGGGTCTATACAAGGGCGATGTACTTGAGGACAATATTATGGAAATGGAAAAGGATGTAGATGAAGATGAAATGGTAGATATGATACTGCGTGAAGAATTTGACAGAGCACTGAAGGACCTGAGTCGAAACAAGGCCCCCTGAGTAAACAACATTCCATTAGAACTACTAACAACCGTGAGAGAGCCAGTCCTGACAAAACTCTACCATCTGGAGAGCAATATTTATGAGACAGGCGAAATACCCTCAGACTTCAAGAAGAATATAATAATTCCAATCCCAAAGAAAGCAGGTGTTGACAGATGTGAAAATTACCGAACTATCAGTTTAATAAGTCACAGCTGCAAGATACTAACGCGAATTCTTTACAGACGAATGGAAAAACTGATAGAAGCCGACCTCGGGGAAGATCAGTTTGGATTCCGTAGAAATGTTGGAACACGTGAGGCAATACTGACCCTACGACGCATCTTAGAAGAAAGATTAAGGAAAGGCAAACCTACGTTTCTAGCATTTGTAGACTTAGAGAAAGCTTTTGACAATGTTGATTGTGTAAGTAGGCTGTTTATGTTTTCTTATTGGCAACGTTACGTAGCGCTCTATATGAAAATCACTGGCTGTGCTGTGTGCAGCCTGTGGCTAGTTTGCATTGTTGTCTGCCATTGTAGTGTTGGGCAGCGGCAGCTGGATGTGAACAGCGCGTAGCGTTGTGCAGTTAGAGGTGAGCCGCCAGCAGTGGTGGATGTGAGGAGAGAGATGGCGGAGTTTTGAAATTACATATATTATGACTTTTGATGATATTAAGGTAAATACAGTGTTTGTTCTCTATTAAAATCTTTCATTTGCTAACTATCCCTATCAGTAGTTAGTGCCTTCAGTAGTTTGAATCTTTTATTTAGCTGGCAGTAGTGGCGCTCGCCGTATTGCAGTAGTTCGAGTAATGAAGATTTTTGTGAGGTAAGTTATTTGTGAAAGGTATAGTTTAATGTTAGTCAGGGCCATTCTTTTGTAGGGAATTTTGATAGTCAGATTGCGTTGCGCTAAAAATATTGTGTCAGTTTAACCACAGTCGTGTACAATTGTTCTAAGGGGACGTTTCATATGTCGACCCTTAGCCTAGGATACCTCACTGGAATCTTCTGATTTTTTCTTGTAGTTTGTGTATTTAGTGTAGCTTTTGTTTATTGCTAGCGCGTAATTATAGAGAGAATTTCCTTGGTAGTTGTGGTTTTTCATTGTTGCACAGTAAAACAGTTGTGGCATGCATGTAGATTTGCACTAAGTATTTCGCAGCTGCGCTTGCAATTAACTAGATATTATTTTCAGTTCTATGTTAATGTGTTCTCTTATTTTTGCTCTTCAAATTGTGCTTTTCTGTGTTATCGTGTGAAATATTGTGACAATAATGGCGTGTGAAAAACGTAACACTAGGCTCCAAAGTAAACTGAGAAATGACAGTGAAGACGAAAGCAGTGTGTTAGCGCCACCGAGTAATGAATTAACTAATGTTCAAAGTAGTAATTTGGTAATTGTACATAGGGAAATGGAGCGGGCTGCAAACAATGGTGTAGACACTGAAACAATTAGTGAACAGAGAAGCATTATCGATCGATCGGTCGGCAACAGCTTGCCTCAGGAATCCGAAATGACAGGACGCAATCTTGCAAATACTGTAGATTCAGGTTTTGCGTCCTCACCCTTTTCTCAAATAAGTCAAGACACATTTTCTGCTTTTCAAAGTGCGAATATTGCCGGTTCAAATGCTTTGCCGAATAGCACTGAGGAACATGTTTCAGTCACCAGTGCATTGTTATTACAATTAATGCAACAAATGGGACAAAAGCTTCAAAAGTTAGACACAATGGAACAAAATCTTCAAAAGTTAGACACAATGGAACAAAATCTTCAAAAGTTAGACACAATGGAACAACACCAGAGACAAACACAGCAACAGTTGCACACAATGGAACAAAATCAGAGACAAACACAGCAAAAGCTTCAAAAGTTAGACTCATTGGAACAAACTCTCGAACAAACACGTGAAGATTTAACTGCTGAGTTACATAACATTGAATCGAAATGTCAAAAAGTCTGTAATGACGTAAAAACACAAATTTGTGAGCATTTTCAACCTATTTTTTCGCGGCATGAAAATGCATTACAGAATCACGAAGCAGCCATAAAAGAACTGCAAACCATTGTTCATGAAAATCATGAGACCTTGTGGGCTAAAATTGACTCAGTTGCATCTACCGATTCGGTTACGCAACTTGCAAAAACTCAGGAAAACTTAAAGGACACAGTAGATTCGATTTCAACACAAATGGACACTCTGAAACTTGGTTCAGAAAAACACACTGAGGAAATGTGTTCACTATCGGAGAAAGTAGCCGAACTTTCGGATCAGGTCACTAACTTATCTACAAAGGTAGATGATGATCTGAATGACATGAGACCCGTAACCTTCACTGACACAGAAGAGTATGAACAAATAAGAAAATTCAAACAAAATCAAAATCAAATCAATACACAGTACAAAAGAGAAATCCGGGAAGTACAAGATCAGTTGACGCAGGTGATACCAGAATTACATATTTCAGAGGACACTCGCACTCCAACACGGGAAGAGGAACTTAGAAATACGGAAAAGCCACAAAATAATAATACAGGGCATTTCGGTAATTATGAAAGGAATTGGCAAGGTGGACCGAATTTTGAGATGGAACCGCCGACACGACGTAACAATGACCGATATGCTAATCGCCGACACGATGACTTTGACTATAAGCTGTTCATTACTACACGTAAATCCAAAACATTTAAGAATTCTGCCAACGACATTCATCCAAAAGCGTGGCTCCATCAATTCTCTCATTGTTTTCCTCCCAACTGGTCATTAGAACACAGATTAGAATTTATGTGTGGCTACTTGGAGAATGAACCAGCTGTAAGAATGCGATCGGTCATTCACGATTGTCACAGTGAAGGAGAATTTTACCATGCATTCCTCTCAGCATATTGGTCACAAGCTACACAGACCGAGTAAAACATAGCATCATGATGATGAAACACTTTGAACAATCTGAATTTTCCAGTCTTGTCAAATATTTTGAAGACATGTTGCACAAGAATCAGTACCTGTCAAACCCATACAGCCCCTCAGAACTCGTCCGCATTTGCTTAATCAAATTACCTGAACATTTACGGCATATTATTTTGGCAGGACGTTGCAAAGACGACATTGAAGCTTTTCAGGGACTCTTACAAGAATTAGAAATTGACACAGATAGTCGCGGGATGCGAAAACAGGAAAACAATCACTACAGGTCACATCCGTCACTATTCCGTGATGATAGAAACAATAACTGGACACGACAATTCTATTCTTACCACGTAAATCGTGACCAAAATAGACACCACCCGTATGACAACCACTGGCAGAGTAATAGCTACAGAGAGAGATCGCATTTCTGTAGTAATGAATATGACAGAGACACTCATAGAAACAGACAATTTGGCAACCAGAACAATTATTATCACGAGAGACAGAATAATTTCAGACGCAACAGTTCAGCACGCAGTTACGATTCAGGGAGAAATTCTCCACCACGTGACCGACACGAAAGAAACTGTGTAAACTACCGACAAAACGACAGACCTGAATTCCATCAGAACTGGCGAGCTTTAAACAGAGCTGGCCCCTCTCGGCAAGGCGAATTTGTGGAAGTTAGGCCTCCTAATCCCAGTAACGACGCGCGGCAACAAAGAGACAGACAATGACTCGCACCGCAGGCATACACGTGCGCCGGCTGGCTCCGAGAAAAATAACATTATATCTGGTACTGCTAATGAGGTTCTAATGCAATATTTTGGTTTACTTGAAAATACGTTCTGGATTTAAAGTACTTTCTGTGAGATACCAGATGACACAGTGGTTAGTTTATGTGACAGCTACACAATTATATCACGACGCTACTAATGAGTGACAATTTACAATGTTGCTTTTGCGGTGTATCTGTTTTATATCTGCACAGTTTTTCTGAATTCTTCTGGAAAGCAAAACATGTTTTATTAGTAACTTTTGTGGTATAGCTACAAGGAGACAGCCTTTTCCATAGCACAACAATACGTTACAGCACAGTACTTTCATCATCACAACAATAAGCATAATAATTAAGAAATCTATACGCAAAGCGTTTCACTTTTGTTTATCATGAGGTAAGTACATTGGCTTCTGCTGAACTTAGCTTTCGGAGGATGGTAACTATGACACTCCCACAGAGATTATCTTACAGCAAGACTCACATTTAGCGCTACAGGACATGTATTTGAGTGATTAATTTTGTACTTAAAACATTTATTTTGAAAGACTTTTGAATTACAAAGAAAGTTTTCCGTGATACATTTCATTCCATTGCTGTAATCTGTAACACCTGAGGGTATAATTACATTAATCCTCAGGAGGGTACACGCCTACTTTGTGTATCATGTGTTTGGCAAGCACAAGGAGCTCTAGCTAATATGGTATTTGCTTATACAACTTTACACATCGGTACCATATTCCTCTAACACATAAATTACACAGCTATCTGATCATTTAACTGAGAGCCCAACATTTATTTTACTACGGCAGTGGCAGATGTTTACGTAATTACACTGTTGGATAACTTCACACTTACGAAATTGTATTTTGTCTGTAGTTTGTGAACTGTTCATATTTTTTTGGTACCATTGTGATACTATGAGAGCTTTGAATGATGTATTTGGTATGAGATCATGATTTTTAAAGTACGTTTGAGGCAGATGACACTATTGAAGTGAGCAGAGAATATTTTTTATGGTTTGAAATTATTGGAGGAAGCTACGACGATTTTGAGAGTTGACTGAGGTATTATGATGTTATTATTACGACGACGATGTGTATTATGCTGTTGAGGTATGTTTATGTCAATAAGATGATGCTACCATATATGAGGAATGTGATTACGTGTTTATATGTATATGAATAATGAATAGAAGTTAGGGACTCTTGAGTTGTGAAAAAGGATGTTGGAAACCAAGTATCGTACTTTAAGAGTTATGAAATGTGTGTAAATGCGTGAATGTATCACAATGCAGGCGAAAATTTTTTGGACACTGTCATATCAATAGCATTTTGTTTCTACAGATTTGTAACGCAAATTCTTGACCTGTGAAATATTTTGTATATGAGACTGTCACAATAGTGGAAACTGCTGTCGTAAATATTTCCGTAAGGAAGTTAAGTGACCACCTGCACGTAATGCGTTGTGAGCGGCCAGGTGTGCCAGCCGCCTTGAGAAAAAGCCATTAGGGTGTGCATTTCAGAGGCAGAGGTGGAGGAAAAAAAAAGGGGACCATTAACCTCGCTATTGACATTTCTTTGTAGAAAGCATCGCAAATATTACACGCTCATTACTTGAAAACATATGATTACTCGTACTTTGTGCTAATTACTGAAATTCCTAATGAAATGATGAGAAATATTTTTACATCTGCACACCTGATTACGACAAGCGTCTTTCTACGAGAGTTAAGAGAATTTCTACTAACTTATGAAATGTCACATGACTATTGAATGATGTTTTTATGCTTTGGTTTGCGTAATTGTTTATTTCATTTGATACCTGTTTTCCAGCTGTGTTACAGCATTAGTTTTATAAAATAAACTTAGATGCATTTGCTAATGTGAACACTTTCTGTCAACAGATCTATTAAATAATAATTTTGTAATCCACATTCTTTAAAAAAGGAGCACTTGGAAAGGAAAGAACAATAAGAAGGGACTAGTAACAGTAACTGGACACATAATTTTCTTTTCAAGTACATGGTAATATTTTTTTACAATAAGTTGTTGTGGTGCACCACTTTAATTACATAGACATTAAGATGTGAATATACATTTCCCTTATCTGCATTGTTGTTTTTACTGTAATATTTTTTCTGCTTGAGCTATGTCATGTTTAGGTATAAGTTGCTGCTGTTTGCCAGGCATAGTGTTATTGAATTTGACTTTGTATTATTCTGTTAGGCCAGTTTTACTAATTATTTATTTTTATTGTTTGCTGCACATTGCCTTATATTAGTTGTAATATTACAATTGCTTTGCTAATTTCTTAATGCTGCTTGCTTTGCAAATCTGCGTTTTTTTTCATTGCTGTTTATATTAATTGTTTTTTGTGCTGCTGCATTGTCTCGTCCCTTAGTTTAGCATCTGAGCTCAGTAGATTTAAGTTAGCTTAAGAGGGGTAGACTATATAAGAAACTAACTATGATGACTTGGAAGAAATGTATTGAGAAGCTATATGAAAATGGTTTAGGCAAAAAAAAAAGGATACTGTACAGTGGAGAAAAACTATTTTTGACAGAGGATGTGAACAGAATACAGAAAGCAGGCTTAGATAGGACTTTTGGGAATAATGATGAACGAAGGGAGATCTCCATGCAAAATACTGCAGTAAAACAAACCCTGTCCTTTCCTTTTGTGTTATCCCACTATGTGTTTGTGTACCCTTGTGTATTTGTTTTCTTACTGTCTCTGTGTAGTTTCATTGAATTTTTTCTTCTTTTAATATTAAGCTACATTCACTATGATGAGGAATACTGTTATCCTCAAATATAATTGGCATTAATAATATGTTATTTGCTTTGTAAAGATGTTAGACATTATTTATTCTGTTTTGTTGCTCATGTGTGAAGTTGATGTTTCGAAAGTTATTGTGATCTTTTATGTATGTACTCATGTCATAATTCCACTGATGTATATGTTAGTTCGATTCTTTTGTAAAGCCTGTACTACAAATGCTATCTGTATTGTTATGTTTTTAATGATGTATTTTGTACCCTTGTTATTGTATTCTTATATTATAAAATTGTAATTGTCACCAGTTCATGATATTATTAACTTGTTAGTTACATTTCACTGCACACGTTTCTGTTGGTCATAGTATATGGACAATATGTGAGAAGTAGGGACTGTTAGTGTTTGCACATGTGTTAATAATTCAGCAAGGGACTGGATAACAGCAATGCTGGTTCTAAGGACAATTCCCAAAAACTTTCTGCGTGCACAAGTGGTGGTTTATGGACTTGCTATCTTCTCCGCAAGACTCTTCGATGGTGATTGTGCACCTGCACAGTCGCAGCAGATGGCTGCTGGCCATCTCTACTAGGACTACAGTGGGTCTACACCTTTGATGATCCATCAGTACCATTATTTCTACAAGGACTGCAGTGGGTCTGCACCTCTGGTGGCCCACCATTACCATACTCTCTACCAGGACTACAGTGGGTCTGCTCTGTGAAGACCTACCTACCAATATTCTTCAGAACTTCGAATGACTCTGCTGTGGGTTTGCTCCATTGTGGCCCATTACCTGTCAGCATGTCAAGAGTCAGCACTGTCTTTCTGTTGGAAGGACAACACTACTTCTTCAAGACTGCATGAACATCCCCTACTTCTGTGTGCATTGTCTTTTACTGCTCAGACTTTGATAAAAGAAACGGCAGTTTTACTGTGATGAATGATCAGGACTGTCTTTATGGACTGTGAGAAAATTTTAGCTTTTGACCAACATTGTATAAATAAGTGTGTGCATTTGAAATCTTTCTTATTGTAATTATGAAAAATTTTTTCAAATCATTATTGGCCACTGCCCAAAAATATTTTGTAAAATTTTTTGTGGGGAGCATGGGGGCTATGTAAGTAGGCTGTTTATGTTTTCTTATTGGCAACGTTACGCAGCGCTCTATATGAAAATCACTGGCTGTGCTGTGTGCAGCCTGTGGCTAGTTTGCATTGTTGTCTGCCATTGTAGTGTTGGGCAGCGGCAGCTGGATGTGAACAGCGCGTAGCGTTGTGCAGTTAGAGGTGAGCCGCCAGCAGTGGTGGATGTGAGGAGAGAGATGGCGGAGTTTTGAAATTACATATATTATGACTTTTGATGATATTAAGGTAAATACAGTGTTTGTTCTCTATTAAAATCTTTCATTTGCTAACTATCCCTATCAGTAGTTAGTGCCTTCAGTAGTTTGAATCTTTTATTTAGCTGGCAGTAGTGGCGCTCGCCGTATTGCAGTAGTTCGAGTAATGAAGATTTTTGTGAGGTAAGTTATTTGTGAAAGGTATAGTTTAATGTTCGTCAGGGCCATTCTTTTGTAGGGAATTTTGATAGTCAGATTGCGTTGCGCTAAAAACATTGTGTGTCAGTTTAAGCACAGTCTTGTATAATTTGTTCTAAGGGGACGTTTCAATTGGAATACTCTCTTTCAAATTCTGAAGGTAGCAGAGGTAAAATACAGGGAGCGAAAGGCTATTTACAATTTGTACAGAAACCAGATAGCAGGTATTAAAGTCGAGGGGTATGAAAGGGAAGCAGTGGTTGGGAAGGGAGTGAGACAGGGTTGTAGCCTATCCCCGATGTTATTCAATCTGTATATTGAGCAAGCAATAAAGGAAACAAAAGAAACGTTCGGAGTAGGTATTAAAATCCATGGAGAAGAAATAAAAACTTTGAGGTTTGCCGATAACATTGTAATTCTGTCAGAGACAGCAAAGGACTTGGAAGAGCAGTTGAACGGAATGGACAGTGTCTTGAAAGGAGGGTATAAAATAAACATCAACAAAAGCAAAACAAGGATAATGGAATGTAGTCTGATTAAGTCGGGTGAGGCTGAGGGAATTAAATTAGGAAATGAGACACTTAAAGTAGTAAAGGAGTTTTGCTATTTGGGGAGCAAAATAACTGATGATGGTCGAAGTAGAGAGGATATAAAATGTAGGCTGGCAATGGCAAGGAAAGCGTTTCTGAAGAAGAAAAATTTGTTAACATCTAGTATAGATTTAAATGTCAGGAAGTCGTTTCTGAAAGTATTTGTATGGAGTGTAGCCATGTATGGAAGTGAAACATGGACGATAAATAGTTTAGACAAAAAGAGAATTGAAGCTTTTGAAACGTGGTGCTACAGAAGAATGCTGAAGATTAGATGGGTAGATCACATAGCTAATGAGGAGGCATTGAATAGAATTGGGGAGAAGAGGAGCTTGTGGTACAACTTGACTAGAAGAAGGGATTGGTTGGTAGGACATGTTCTGAGGCATCAAGGGATCACCAATTTAGAATTGGAGGGCAGCGTGGAGGGTAAAAATCGTAGAGGGAGACCAAGAGATGAATACACTAAGCAGATTCAGAAGGATGTAGGCTGCAGTAGGTACTGGGAGATGAAGAAGCTTGCACAGGATAGAGTAGCATGGAGAGCTGCATCAAACCAATCTCAGGACTGAAGACCACAACAACAAGAACTATGGGCACTTGTTCAATAGAGGAGATGTGTTTCACACTAGCAAAGATGAAAAACGGCTCATACCTCCTCAGATATGAATTTTGGAGCCCATGTTTACCGTACATTTTTTTTTCTTATTTTGATCCATTCAGCCATCTCTGAAAGTTGCATACCCTACATTCTTAGCATCACAGCACCGACACACGTATTCCGCTGTCAGAGGTATCCCAACGGTTTTCGCTTATAACTTTCATCTCGTTCGTTTCCGGTACAGGGACTCTTACCTTATATTGATACATTAATCCTTCTCCATGATCCTTGAAGGTTTGTAACATCATCACGGAATCACCATGTATATACACTCCTGGAAATTGAAATAAGAACACCGTGAATTCATTGTCCCAGGAAGGGGAAACTTTATTGACACATTCCTGGGGTCAGATACATCACATGATCACACTGACAGAACCACAGGCACATAGACACAGGCAACAGAGCATGCACAAAGTCGGCACTAGTACAGTGTATATCCACCTTTCGCAGCAATGCAGGCTGCTATTCTCCCATGGAGACGATCGTAGAGATGCTGGATGTAGTCCTGTGGAACGGCTTGCCATGCCATTTCCACCTGGCGCCTCAGTTGGACCAGCGTTCGTGCTGGACGTGCAGACCGCGTGAGACGACGCTTCATCCAGTCCCAAACATGCTCAATGGGGGACAGATCCGGAGATCTTGCTGGCCAGGGTAGTTGACTTACACCTTCTAGAGCACGTTGGGTGGCACGGGATACATGCGGACGTGCATTGTCCTGTTGGAACAGCAAGTTCCCTTGCCGGTCTAGGAATGGTAGAACGATGGGTTCGATGACGGTTTGGATGTACCGTGCACTATTCAGTGTCCCCTCGACGATCACCAGTGGTGTACGGCCAGTGTAGGAGATCGCTCCCCACACCATGATGCCGGGTGTTGGCCCTGTGTGCCTCGGTCGTATGCAGTCCTGATTGTGGCGCTCACCTGCACGGCGCCAAACACGCATACGACCATCATTGGCACCAAGGCAGAAGCGACTCTCATCGCTGAAGACGACACGTCTCCATTCGTCCCTCCATTCACGCCTGTCGCGACACCACTGGAGGCGGGCTGCACGATGTTGGGGCGTGAGCGGAAGACGGCCTGACGGTGTGCGGGACCATAGCCCAGCTTCATGGAGACGGTTGCGAATGGTCCTCACCGATACCCCAGGAGTAACAGTGTTCCTAATTTGCTGGGAAGTGGCGGTGCGGTCTCCTACGGCACTGCGTAGGATCCTACGGTCTTGGCGTGCATCCGTGCGTCGCTGCGGTTCGGTCCCAGGTCGACGGGCACGTGCACCTTCTGCCGACCACTGGCGACAACATCGATGTACTGTGGAGACCTCACGCCCCACGTGTTGAGCAATTCGGCGGTACGTCCACCCGGCCTCCCGCATGCCCACTATACGCCCTCGCTCAAAGTCCGTCAACTGCACATACGGTTCACGTCCACGCTGTCGCGGCATGCTACCAGTGTTAAAGACTGCGATGGAGCTCCGTATGCCACGGCAAACTGGCTGACACTGACGGCGGCGGTGCACAAATGCTGCGCAGCTAGCGCCATTCGACGGCCAACACCGCGGTTCCTGGTGTGTCCGCTGTGCCGTGCGTGTGATCATTGGTTGTACAGCCCTCTCGCAGTGTCCGGAGCAAGTATGGTGGGTCTGACACACCGGTGTCAATGTGTTCTTTTTTCCATTCCCAGGAGTGTACATACATTTACAGGCGCCAGTGCCTATAACTTTGACGCTCTGTAGCGTCGTTGAATGTCGTTTCGGGACGTGGGTTCCTATTCAAAATACGACACATTCATTCTCCTCTACAAGTCCTAGAAGTTTGTAGCGAGAATTTCAGAACACCCTGTATTGCTGTACATGATGGGGTGGCCGATGTAGAGAGAAATTACAAACATTTCCTTAGTACTAAACTGTGTGTGTGTGTGTGTGTGTGTGTGTGTGTGTGTGTGTGTGTGTGTGTTTGTGTGTGTGTGTTCATCTCAGACCACACAAAGCGGAGATAGTGGAGCTACACAAGCTATTTAACTGTTCCCTGAGAGTCAGTGAGTCTACATTATGATACGTAATCGTAGTAGAAGTATTAGTAACAGTATTAGTATTGGTAACATAATTTTCAGTAGTAGTATTAGTTATTGAAGAGATATGAAGGTGGTGGCCTATTTAGAATTGTGTATGTTGTGTTTTTGTTATGGTAGTAGTAGTATATGCTTTTGTAACTGTACTAATAGCAGCAGGTATAAAAAAACCACTCCGTCTACAAGCCCACAGTGGCCCATCGGGACCATCCAACCGCCGTGTCATCCTCCGAGGAGGATGCGTATAGGAGAGGCATGGGGTCAGCACACCGCTCTCCTGCTTATTATGATGGTATTCCTGACCGAAGCCGCTACTATTCGGTCGAGTAGCTCCTCAATTGGCATCACGAGGCTGAGTGCACTCTGAAAGATGGCAACAGCGCATGGCGTCCTGGATGGTCACCCATCCAAGTGCCGACCATGTCCGACAGTACTTCGGTGATGTCACGGGAACCGGTGTATCCATTGCGGTAAGGCCGTTGCCACCAGTTATAAAGATAACTAAAATTACTCAAGATTATTTGAAATAATGAAAATCTGCGGCACGTTTTCTGTCACGATAAAGGAAGACCCTACTGAGGGTAGAACGAGATGCCATAGATGAGCTACATGTAGACTAGCGTATAGGTAGACATCTGAATGTTAGGGCGATGGTAGTAGAAAGAAATAAAGAAAAGAAGAAACAGTATTACAGGTCCTTCTGACATGACTGTTACACATCAGTATATGACATTGTTCCATTTTTCTACCACTATTTCGTGGTTATTTAACTAAGACTAGTGGGCACCTTTGCTTGGGTGGAAAGATCTGCGTTTCTCTCGCTAGGCTGGTGTGCTCCCAGTGCGGTCCCTGGATCCTGTTTGTCTGCATCAGGGCGTCAGTGGGACTCATCAGGAGGGGCGAGCTCCCCTAGAGAGCTGAGCGGTTTCGCAGAAGTAGGGCCACGGACCACACCGTGCATTTATCGACTAGAGCCAGCGTCGGTGCTCGCTGAGCGTAGTGACTGGTGTGCTGCCACTGCTGACATGGCATTTTTGCTGCTTCTGTGTGGACGGGATGCCAAGGTGTTGCCTGACCAACAAGATAAGGTCGCTTGGCTTCACTCCAAAATTACGGCGTGTCCAATCGAATGGGTCACCACCGTTTGGTGTGAAGTAGTTGACCAATCGGTGGGACACTGCCCCAGCCAAATTTGTACAGAGATGGAAGTTTCTGCTGCATTCGTGAAATAAGCGTTATATCCTAGTTTCTCAAATTGGCAACAGCGTTGAGTCGTTCCCTTCAAGTTTGGTCTCTTTGTCTCGTTGACTTTGAATTCCCGAGCAGCCCCGATGAGGAAATGTTACTACGTTCTCCACATACTCTTCCATATAAGTTGGTGCTCTCCACAACATTAGCGTCATTTTAAGTAATTTCCATTGAGATTTTAGAGACCTGTTCTCTCTGTCAATTTTACATGACTTCTGCGTATTATGAAGAACAAATAAAAATGTGTTATACTGAGACTTAACTGTCTTACAACTTTTCCGTGGTGAGGCGACCCACAAATAACAAATATGACTTAGTGTGTTCTTACTTTGTTATGCTCACTGCGACAATATTTTCGCTGAGTACATTGGGCCAAACAGAACCAGTTGCTGGTCGAAGTTAAAGACAGCTCCCCATCGAGTTTCACACTCTCCTTAATTCAGTGATAGGAATAGAAAAAATACAGGCAAAGAAGAATAAAGAGATTATCATGAAAATAGGCATGTATGTAACTCTATACGCAACGGTCCGTTGTTGTCATCAAGAGAGCGGATTGTGATAAATAAATAATTATTGGAGGTAGTCTTATATCGAAAGAGAGTGGATATCTTTAAAATGCTGACTGGTATCAGCTATATGATTGCGGTGTATTGGTTGGATGCTACTTGCTATGTTGAACAGCAGTATTGTTGTCTTTGATCGATTACAGAGTTGCGATATAGATGATGATAGCAGCAAATAATATATTATTTGGGCTGATCATAAAAAAGAAATTATGAATACAGGAAGCCTAATAAAAATTCTTAATGAATATTCTTAATGATTTTCATGGTATCAAATAGTGCCGGGAAAAACACACAAAATTCTGTTTATTGCGGGAGAATTAAATGTAAATACTGCTCCATGATGCGGCAGCGCGGTTTTTTTGTGTCACATTAGCGAGCTCTCTAGTAGAAACGTACTCTCCATCCACAGACCACGGCGGTCCCATCAGTACCAGCTGACCACTGGACCATCTTCTGTCAATATTATTGGGTGCGGTATTGATCGCTTGGGGTCAGCACACCGCTCCCCCAGCTGTTGTCAGTTTTTGTGAGCTGGAGCCGGTACTACTCGGTCAAATAGCTCCTCACTTGGCCTCATGAGGCTGAATGCACCACATTTGAGGCAGTAATGGGAACCAAACCCAAGTCTTCTGCGTGGCAGTCAGCAGCGTAGACCATTCACGTACGTAGAAGGACGGAAAATCCACTCACCTTTCAAGAAATTTTCTGCAGATCAGACGTGCCCTGCCCCAACGTATAATGTACGCGATTAGGAAAGCTGTAATACAATAAAGCGCACTGCATGTGACGACAGGGTGTAAAGTAATTTCAAGTTCCATGCCTGTTTACAACCAAATGAGCGAAAGTCAATGAAGTAGAACTCTGCTGTATTGGTACTTTCATTAGAAACATACATCAGTAATTGCAATGCCACTAACAGTTGGTAATACAACTTTCACATTTAGGCCTAAACCACATACACTCTCAAGCAGCCAGTTTAAGTACATTGTAACCATAATTTTTAAGCAAATCCAGACGAGGATAGAAGTTTAAGAGATTTTTTGTATATGCTCTAATGTGGCAATCTTTCTTGGATCCACTATTTCTGCGAGTTCTCCAACATATTGGCACTTTCCATGGTATTTACAGTAAATGCTGATACCTTGTATTCCTCTGGCGTTTAAAGTAATTTATATGCCTTGCTGGCACAAGTGCAGTGGCTTGTTGTTTTCTAGTACCAGTTTACATTCTTTCTTCGTGTCAAGTGTTTTCGCAAAGTACTCCAGCTTGCGGTTTTTGGCTTCAACTTCCTCCATTTTTAATTCTTTTGCTTACACATAACACACTAACTGTGCTTAAAGGATTAATTTCTGTAACAGGGAATGGTTTAACTCTGTTGAAAACACTGCTTGTCTTTTTTAAGACCTGCGATGTTATATGTTTCCTTGTAACTGATCCCAATTCAGCAATATCTATATCTGATTGTATAGTGAGAAACAATGTACATAATTATTTTTCAATGAACAAAAACTCGTTTTGCAGGTTTGTGTTAATTTTGAATTTATTTTTATAATAATAATAAAAATAAGATTGTTATTTGTAATAAGAAATTATAGATCAATATTTGTTAATTAATTTTTACATATGATAATAAATACGAAATAAAAAATTTACAAACTAGTTATGCTGGCAATTTTTTACACTACTTTATTTCTTCAAAACACCTTACATCAAAGTGTAAAAATTAACAGAAGTTGTTTTTGATATTCATAAAGCAGCAGCTGCTTGACGTTTTGAACTTTGTGTAATTGAAGAGTTTTGGATGGCTTGTAAGGAATATAGTCTAATAGGTACAGTACATTTGTCACAGATGATTAATACTTAACTGTGCTTGGAAATCTTCTAAGCTTCCAAGTTTGGCGACGAGTATGAGCAGTCCATATTGGCGAAAGTTATGTTACCTGACTTTCGCCATCCTGGTATACATTACACAATGCAACATGATTTTTGGTTTGTGCGTATTTTACACTATTTTTGCAGCATTTTCGAACTGATTTCAGATCCTGTTATAAGTTTTTTTATCCTATGACGTCCAGTTTTTTCACAAATTTGAGTGAATTCATTTTTCATTTAAACGTTAAGTTCCACAGATTTTAATGCAAAGTGGCAAAATTTTATTTTAGTAGGATGAAGTAGTTGGCCACATATGTCACACCTACCTGGACTAACAGGTGGGAAACTTCAGTTCATTGTTGACATGCTATGGTGTTGTGAGGTTATATGCCTTTTGCTATTACCACAGTTTGGAGGTAGCAGCAGAATCATTATATGATAGTTATTTTGTGTGGTTAACCTTCTTTGTTGTACATTGAAACATCTGCACCACAGTACCGTAGCACGCCACTATGGGGCGTGAAAACAGGATGATGCTCCCAATCGAAGTGAGCCGAGACATCAGTGTGAATGTTGCAGTTGTGTCAAGCCAATCTAAGTGACGTCTTTAGTCACCTAAACACCATAGACGAGTGCTGGGTGTATCGCTGCGGCCTGGAGACATAAATAAACATTAAGGAAGGAGAAGACCTAACCATCATCTGGCAAAGCGATGCTGAATGTTTTTTTGGTGCTAACCAGTTGTGCTCCTAAGAGGACAACAGTCACAGGAGTAAACTAAGAAAATCACGGGAGATTGTCAAGACGAAAGGCCGTGAGAGGCTACCCAATGGGATGTTTTGCCACCACAGTAACGCCACACTTCATCCTATATAGGTAACAGTTATTATATACGCTATTCATTTTGGCTATATAATATTGGCTCTACCCCTCCCTTCCCCCTTCCCACTCCCACCTGCGAATGCCCATAACATGGCACCCAGTGAGTTGTGCACCTTTCCTAGTATGGAAAAGCCATTGTCTGTCATGCATTTCCAAAATAACAAGGAGGTGGTTTTCGAGGTGGAACATTTCCTGGACATCCAAAATGCAGATTTCTACAGCTAACCTTACAGCGGTGTCATATGTCTTAGGGAAACATGTGTCGCATTCAGCGGCAATACGCGGAGAATGACTATAGTGCATTCCGAATTACTTTAGGATTGACAGTTCGTTAGTAGCACAGTTGAGCGCGGAACAGAGTTGCCAAGTCCCGCACGGAACTCGCGCGGAATCTCATGTTTCATTCAACTCGCTCGCACACGCTGATTATTAGATCTTGAAATGTGGAGCCGACTGTAATTCATTGTGACATAGTTTCACTATGTGATGGTTTCATTTTTATTTTTCTAAAATGTTTATGTAGACAATAAAACGACATTTTTCTAGAAACAACTTTCCGACGACGTTATCAAATTTTCGACATGCGAGAAAGTTTTTTGTTACTGTAGTTAGGTGTACACATTATGCGAATGAAATGTCTAGAAAACATCAAATTTCCATCTGTTTCAAACCTTAGCTGTGTCGAAGATCTTTAAGGCGAGGTACAGGACTGTAAATAATATGACGCGCAGTCGTCTGCTCACGTACAGTAGCGATAGGCAACAGATCTCTATATTTGTAAATACCTGATATCTTTCTGATATGCATCCTTATTTCCAACACAACAAAAAATAAAATAATGCTTTTTTGGTATCTTAAATTGGGCAACATCTATTCTGAGAAACAGAAACAATACAAAAACGGCCAGTGTATTTTTTGTATACTGTATACTGTAATATGTATGCACAGACTGAATTCTAGAAATGTACTTTCTTTGGAATTAATGTTTGATAATGTCGCCATATTAAAATTTCAAAACGTTGTGTGAATTAATTTTGTTATGTCAGTACTTACAAGTGCAAACTGCGCACTCCAAACGTGTAGCTGAATCCGTTTGTGCTGCGTCTCTATGTGGATAATGGTAAAATTCCACTGACATCACTCTCGTCGCTATTACAGACACTTGAAGTTTCGCTGTCACTGTTGTGATTTAAAGAGATAATCATCTCTTCCACTGAAGTCTCCAAAGCACCTTCATCCTACCATGCCCTTTCCATAATGTTGTGAGTGTGCTTGACGGCTTTCTTCCAGTCTTCAGAGGTAACGTGAGTAATAGCTTCTTTAGTGCGTGCTTCTACTGAGGAGATCGTAAATTTTTGGTTGTTCCTGGCAACGAAACCTTTAATTTGGGCCCATATCAACTCTATAGGGTTGAAGTGGCAGTGGTTCGGTGGCAGCCTGGCGATCGTGTGCCTATATTTTTTGCCAGTTCGTCGATTTCATATTTTGGAAATTGCGGTTTATGGAAATTTATTTTTTCCGTAACCTCGACCTTCTTAAGGTCATCAGATACAGTTACGTTACGACGCTCAAGGCAATTAATCATTTCCTCCTTTCGCTTTGGCATGGTAGGTGTTTTATCAACAACAACTGAATGATATGGAGCATAGTCTAAAGCAATTGTTGACTGTTTATTTATATTGGGTGTTAGAGCTTCCACGAACCACTTTCTGAATGTAATGTGGTTCATATCTTCACGATAATCTCCTGTCTTGTTCTATTTAAAGAGAAGGAGACAATTTGGTACGAAACCTTGGGAGGTGCCTACATGCAGTAGAATCAATCTGCCCCTCTTACCAAACGGCATCTGCATTGTTCCTTTAATCGTGTTGTCTGTCCACCCCTGACCAGAATTAAACCAAGTTTCGTCTAGCTAAACTACTTCATTAAAATTTATGCTAAATATTTGTCTTAAAAATCGGCATCGCCATGCAGCAATATCCTCCCTCTCTATCAATAGCTTACGGCCGCAAAATTGTCCGTAGTGAAATACAATGTTGTGCAAAACTGTGAATAACGATGTTCGACTGCCCCGAAAGAGACCTGATTCTTTAAGTGTCACCAATAACTTTGAGAGTGTGGGATATTCCTACAATGATCATAAACATGTCGAAGAATTGCATCCTATGCAAATGAATCTAAATTCGTAAGACGCTTATCCATAGAACGTTTCTTCCTCGGAGTACCAAGTTTGGATGGTTCTCCAACTTCCTTTCCTGTCGCAAACAGTTCCTTCCCAATTTTTACGACAGTCTTTTTGTTGATATTCAGGGCTGCTGCCGTTCTGTCTACTATCTTGCTAACGGAGAGCAGTGGGCCACCATTAAGTTTTTCACTCTCAAAGTAAGCTTTTAAACGAACAAACCATTTCTCTACACTGTCCTCGTAAAGCAATCCCCTGTCCAAGAGAGCGACGTCGAACTTTTCCACTTCTAACTTTGGATGTACTTTCTTCTGACATGTTAAATAAGACACAACAAATGACTGTCACAGAAACAATACGGTAACTCCTAAACTGCAACGAAACGAACACAGCGCGCAGCGATCGCACAGACTCACTCACTGCAACTAAATCACGGCACAAGCGGAAGTGTTGAGGACTGAGATTTGACAACTCAGGATTTCACGTGCCCGCTGGGCTGAGGCTACAGCCATCACGGGATTGGCTGAATCCGAGCCGTGCCTCCGGCGCGGCCTTCTCCCTACCACTTCCGTCGCAGCTATCAATACTAAAGTAATTTTGAATAGACTATAACACCAACTTTCATGGTCGCAGCTTGATATATCAAGATGAAATCAAAATCCTTTTGCGCGACTGGAAGGTGTAGCTTTCGAAGTTTCCTTCTGAACTAAGCGACTGAAATTTTATAATATCAGACAATTAAAAAATAAGCAAATAGTTTATAGGAAACCTAATTGGATAATTTCACATAGAAAACAGAGTTGTTAACTATTTATCAACAACATACTGGTGCAGTAAAACAACAGATATGCAATCGGCAGTGTGTTCAAATTATTCTGTTAATCCTGCTGCCTTCCATTCTATCAGGACTGCTGCAACATGTACTCAATCTGGAAAGGCGTGTGTAATGTTACAAAAAAGTCAGTATTCCGTTTCTGATTTCGATTAAGTTTGTCGTTTTATTGGACATTAATCGCACACAGATGTTCAGCTCTTTTTCCTGAACTCCAACCACCTAATTTTTAAACAGTTTTTTCATCCAGTCAGCTTGCGAAAGCACGATCAGCAGAAACCTGTACCGTGAGGTTGTCTGGTGCAATTAATTATACACTTGCTAGCGGCAAGTGGTAATCTTTTCTACCGAAATTTCTGCGCAGTAGCGCTTAAAAACAGTGTTTCCTCAATGATAACGTCGCTTATAAAGTTTTTCTTGAGTTTAAATATGAGCAATATAGGCATACCGGGCAAAGCTCCCCTCTTCCTCCTCCCCCTCCTCTCCCAGGGGACATCACGCCAATATTGCCTGCCACCTTTGTAATGGCTTAATTTTGGCGAGAGAGAGAGTCCACACTTTTTTGACTTATGCCATTTACATACACAGCGGAAGCCACTCGTTGATTATTATATTCTAAAACTATTCTAGAGCTATCAAACCGCAGGTACGTTAATTCCTACGTTTCACCCTCTGTTTCAAACAGAACCAGACATTTTCTGTGGGACTGAGATTAGGTGATATAGCGAGCCATTCGAGGTGTGTTAAGGTGCCTGAGTGTTGGTTATATGATGAATATACAGCATACTCACTATAAAGGTACAGAAGACAGGGCAACGTTTGTTCAGTGAGAACGTTGAAATTACCATTCTGGCTCATGTTCACGGTAACCTATAGTGGATAGTCTCACGTTATTGTAAGAAAAACACTACCAACCCATCACACAGCCACTGCCAGCCTGAAGTACCTCACAACATGGGCCTCGCACTGTGGGTTAAACACTTCTTTGCGCCATTGGTGCACTTTACACTTCGCATTATTTGCAAAAAATGCAACATCATACATCATCAGACCACACTACATACCACCGTTCAGCTTGTGTTCTGCTCGGCCTATCAAAAACGTACAGCTTTAGGTGCTGCTGTGGACAAAGGCCTCTTGCAAGGTACCCAGATCCAAATACGCATTGCATGTAGTTCCCTTAACAAAGTTCGGTCGGAAATTGGCTGAAATGTAGACATGCACTAACAGATGGGTCTGAAACCGACTGTCATTTACAACACCCAGATACCTGTTAGGATATTTTTACGACCACTGTTATGGCATGTTACAAGCCTTCCGTGTTACTTCGTTTCCTTCTACATCTACATCTAGACGCCACAAGTCACCATATTGTGGTGGAGGAGCGTACTTCTCGTACCACTACCTCTCCCTATCTTCCCTGTTGCTTTCGCAAATGGCTTACAGGGAGAATAACTATCTATAAAGCTCAGTATCTGCACTACTTTTTCTAATTTTTCAGTTGTGATCTTGGTAGACGGCGGTATTTTGCTTCGTTACATGATCAGTTAACGTAATTAATTTGGTCGATTGGATTAACATATTTATATCAATTGGGATCAATTTTAGGTGGGGTCACCAGTTCATGAAGCGTACCGATTGATGCTAACAACTATAGCACTGCATGCTTTACGAAAGTAATTTTTGCAGTGACTAGGATAGCGAGATAGGCTGAGGAAGCGACCGGGCAGGTCGGGGGCGAGCTGGGAGTTTTTGCCCAGCTGCTGAAGGGTAGAATTTTTACAGCCCGCTGCAAAGCTGTCCTGTAGAGCGGCTCAGCGAGTGCCATTTCCCTTTGTCAGGGGCACTGGCGAAGGTTGAAAGGAAGCAGTACAGGACGATCCAATACGAAAAGCCTTTTTCCACACCGTTTGAATGCATCTCTTGTCGTCAACGGGCGCCTGGGGGTCACTGGTTAAGAATTATTCCCACGCAGAACGCATAGTGCTTTCCTGCCACTGTTTGCAGGAGACCCTGTGATTAGTTAATCCCTTCGGGCGGAGGTTGCCTTAAATAGCTCGAGAAGCTTCTAGAACATTTTTGCATGAACTGCTCCGCGTTGGCCAGTGGTTTGATGTCTAGAAAGAGTGGGAGGAAGTTAGGTTGTAACAAAGGTCGCCATTGGCTGAGTCGAGAGTCCACATTCGTGAATCGAGGTTTGCTAATATAGAGGCATAGGGTGTGACTCTCTCGTGAGTGTCCAGCCAACACACATTGCTGGAGAATGTATTATTTGTTTACGACATTCCTGGCAAAGCGCCCAGTGAGCACTCTCAAACTTAGTCTGAGAAAGTGCCGATTATGCCACTTGAAGCAGAATCATTTCGTTTCTCTATGAGCGGAAGGACAAATCCGTGTTTCTCCATGGAGCTTAGGCATTCTTAGGCATTCTGAAATGTTCACTTACGACTGCTTAGCGAAACCATCGTGGGAGGTAGTACACTGCTTGACAAGTGCTAAGGGACAACTACCTGTTGCAACGGAACCACCAACAGTTTCTACAGAACAACTGACAATTGCTGCACAACAGCCGACCACAGATAGAAAAGGGAAGCGTAGAGGGCGGGATGTGTCAATTGCAGTGAAGCCGATGCATAAACACACTGATGAACTCGACAGTTCACACAGTTTGGTGTTTGATGGAACTTAGTGTGACGTTCCTTGTGGTATGGTAACATGTGTGCAAGACATCATTTGAGTGTTTACGATCGTGGACGAGTAGTTTGATGGCTCATAGCCGATCAAAGAGTCGCTATTGTGGCCACAGTAATGGGTGTGTCCAAAAACATCATTTCGGGACTAAAAAGGCAGCTGTAGGTGGAAAGCCAATTAGAAAGCATGAATGTGGTGGTAAGCGGACGACAACATCACAAGAGGATCGATACGTAGCCCTAGTAGTGAGAAGGACGAGACATCTCATTCCTAAACAGTTCACTGCAGACCCTGTTGCCACTACCAGTACATGTGTGTCCCCCAGAACCATTTCACGGCAATTAAATCAGGCTGGTCTGTAAGCTGGGAAGTCTGTTAAATGCATCCCACATCAACCACGCCATCATCGAGAAAAAGTTCATTGGTGTGGGGAGCATGTTTGCTGAGATAAGCAGCAGTGGCCCCGAGAGATGTCCTACGATTATCCCGCTTCACTGTGACAAGTGTTTCTGGCCAGCAGTTACTGTAGAGAGAGAGAAGGAGAGACGGGAGGGGGAATCATGTTACACACCACAGAATGTTCATGACCGTCGTTACTATGGACTAGGCGTTATGATGTAAACAAGCATTATGCACAACAATGGTGCATATCTTTGTACAAAGTACCGTTAAAGCACAGCTGTATTGCAGCCAGATTATTGTGGATCATGTCTATCTGTTTAGGTGTGTGGTAAGTTCACATTTACGAAGAACAATGCCCCCCACACAGGATCACTGAGGTGGTGGAGATACTGAAAAGTGAACATATTGGATGAACGAAAAGGCCTGTGTACTCCCTGGACCTAAACCCTACAGAGGATGTTTCAGGTGCTCTTGGCAGACGTGTTTCTCCATCAACACCCCCTTCTCGGCTGTGCAAGAACTGAAAACCACCTTGAGAAAGGAATGGGACAATATCCCCCAAGGACTCCTCAACAGTTTCGTAACCAGCCTGAATAACTGCTGCAAAATGTGCATTGGGGTCCAAGGGTGGCTCATTCCTTACTGAGAATACGACATTAACCTTTATATTGGGAATATGATCTGTGTCAACCATGAACGTTATTTCTGTCTTTTATCCTGCTGCACCATTTTTCCTTTGAAATATAGCATTCCACCTCTGTACCATATGAACCATGTTTTATGGTGTCCATCGTTGCCTGTGATTATTCCCGCCCAACAATGTCATTGTTTCTTAGTATTTGTTCAAATGGTTCATATGGCTCGAGCGCTATGGTTCAAATGGCTCTGAGCACTATGGGACTTAACATCTGAGGCCATCAGTCCCCTAGACTTAGAACTACTTAAACATAAGTAACCTAATGACATCACACACTTATATTCCCGAGGCAGGATTAGAACCTGCGACCGTAGTAGCCGCGCGGTTCCGGACTGGGGCGCCTGGAACCGCTCGGTCAAAGCGGCCGGCTTAGTAGTTGTCAAGCAGTGTAATATGTTGTCCGACTCCATGATGCGCGATATTTCTCTTGTAGTGACTGCCACTGGAGTTTGTCAAGCATCTCCAAAACTTACTCGTGCCAAGTAAACAATCCCGTGACGAAATGTGCCGCACTTCATTGGATCTTCTCCATCTCACTAACGAATCCAGCTTGTAGACACTTTGGGCAGACCCAAATAAATCGGGCACTTTAACTGCTGGTGTGGTCATAGGCACTTCCTTTCTGTGTTTCTGTTACGCCTTCCATGTCGACGTATCTTACTGCGCCGCTGTCATACAGCGTACTGGAACATACTCAATACTTCACTACTAAGACTTGTGTCGGTAGAGGAGGATCACATGAGCGCCTGGAACAGATATACACTACCTCACCACTTCAAGTGGGTAGTGTGTACTTTTAGGATGTGTGTGATGTCCTTAGGTTAATTAGGTTTAAGTAGTTCTAAGTTCTAGGGGACTGATGACCACAGCCGTTAAAGTCCCATAGCGCTCAGGGCCATTTGAACCATTTTTGTACTTCTAGGGAATGGCTAATTTTTTGCCAGTGAGCGGATCTCAGGTAATTTATCCTTCTACACCGCTCTACACAAGTAAAATCACAGAGGAAATAAAATAAATAAAGTGGCGTGGAGCCATCCTGCAGAGAACTCTTTTGCATAGATCTTCCTTTTGCTTATTTGAAACTTTCTGGCAACAACGATTCCGCTCAGCGACTCAGGCATCACGGCGATACATGGTTGAATGTATAGCTGTCAAACAGAGCTTCTAGTTGTAGTTTCACCACTTTGACTATGGAAACTCAGGCATTTCCTGAACAGCTGCAGTACAGATCCAAATTAATTGCTACAACAAACTTACGGGCATTCCGTTATCCCTCTTCTAACTGCCCAATTGCTACAGAGCAGAAAATATTTCCAGTCGTAGGGCGCTGTAGAGCTGTCCTTTGTACCTACAGCAGACGTTCTCCAGCGCCAGCAGGCACAGGGCCACCACTACAGCAATTGCCAGTACTGCCAATGCCGGAGCCACGTGCTCCAAGAGAACCGCCTCCAGAGGCCATTGTGCTTGCTTCTTGTCAATGAAAAGCTGTTCGTTCAAGAAAATTCGATCCAGCACACCCTCAGCCTTCAGTTTCAGAAGCCTGCAAATAGTAATTCCAGTAACAGGGAGACATCAAATGTTAGTAACCGATAGTCGAATTTATGTTTCGCTACTTGGAACTTAATGAACTGCTTTTATCGATCACATCACCTTACAACATATAAGGGGCGTTCAAAAAGAAATGAGCCAGAGGCACAATTACAGAAACCAATACCTGTATGTTAGAAGTATTGTCCCTGGCTGTTGAGACACTTGTCCCACTGTGACACAAGCCAGTGAATGGCTGTCTCATAAAATTCCCAGGACTGCCATGTTAATCAGTTCCGCACGAATAGCTGGACGTCGTCGTCCGAAGTGAATCGTTGACCACTCAGAGCCTTTTTAGGGGGACCAAAAAATGGCGTAATTACAGGGAGAGAGGTCTGTACTGTATGGACGGTGGCCGAGAACCTCCCATTTGAATTTCTGCAGGAGTGCCACGACTGTGTTGGCCGTATGAGGCTTTGTATTGTCGTGAAGCAGAATAATCTCACGGATGAGATTGCCTGGTCGTTTTGATTTGATTGCTTGGCGAAGGGTGGTCAAGGTTTGCGAGTAACGCTGGGCATTCACTGTTGTCCTGTGCTGCAGTAAGTGAATCAGAAGGAGGCTATCTTGGTCAAAGAAGAGCGTCAGCATAACCTTTCCTGCACTCGTGTGGATTGCCTTGGCTTTTTTTGGTCGTGGTGACCCTGAATCCTTCCACTGGACACTTTCTCATTATGTTTTGGTTCGAAGTGATCACACCATGACTCATCTCCAGCCACCACTCATGCCAGGAACGCATTCCCTTCCCGAGCATAGTGCTGCAGATCAGCAAGACAGTGGGCCATTCAACATGCTTCCAGGTCTGGTTGAAGACTGTCTAGCATCCATTGGGCACACACTTTGCGCATGTGCAGCCGTTTCTTCATGATGGTGTGAACACTTCCGACACTCAATATGACCACAGCGGGTATGGCTTTCACTGCCACTCGGCGGTCCTGGGTAATGAATGCATCCAGCAGCTGGACGACGTCATCAGTAATGCAGTGTGGTGCTCCAGTCTGTGCATCATCGGCTAACGACGCTCGTCCTTCCCTGAAACACTTGTGCCACACCTTGGCCTTTGTAAGGGACATACAGTGTTCGCTGTACACTTGTGACATTCGTCGATGAATGTCCATTCCTCCTACTCCTTCTGCTGTCAGAAAACGAACAACACCTATTTGCTCTTCATTTGACACCTCCATATCACTGTTTGCAATGCGACTGGCAGCGTAGGACGATTGATGCACGCTGCTGCTAGCTCTGTGCAGTCACGTGGCATGCACGCGTGCCGCCTAGCGACGAGCTGTGAACTTCCATGCTCTCGTCGGAACGACACCTCGTTACACACGCCACGATATTACCCTCCTGTCAGCAGTTCGTACATTCCAGACTTCGGCTCGTTTCTTTTTGAACATCCCTTCTATTAAATGAGTATCAACTAGAAGGTTCCTGGGGATACATAAATCATTCTTTTATTTTCTTGTGACATCAACCACAAACCAATTAGAATGCAGTTACTGATTTTTTCCAACCAATGATGATCCTCAGACTATCTACAGATAGAAAATAGGAGGCAACAGAAAATATTATAAAATCTGCTACATGCAAAAGTAATATCTGTCTATCAGATGTTAAATTGGAATAAAGTTTAAAAATTCTCTTGAGCTTCCAGCACACCAAATGGATTGAAATCTATGGGTCTTCAGCTGAGTACCCCTCTTACTTGCAGCAGGAAGCCCTAGGGACCCTTATCAGTTTTATTCATGACTATTTGACAATGACCAAGAAGTATTTTGCCAAAACCTCAAGGGGTGAAAGGTGAAGAGAGTTTAATCAGCTTCCAGCACACCAAATGGATTGAAATCTATGGGTCTTCAGCTGAGTACCCCTCTTACTTGCAGCAGGAAGCCCTAGGGACCCTTATCAGTTTTATTCATGACTATTTGACAATGACCAAGAAGTATTTTGCCAAAACCTCAAGGGGTGAAAGGTGAAGAGAGTTTAATCAGTTTTTTTCTTGGCCACTTGACAATGGCCAAGGAGTACTCAGGGTTTTAACCAATTGACATGGCTGGTAGCTCAAAAGAGTTTTCTCGCTGTATATCGCCATGAAACAATGCGTTTGAACATAACAAAAAAATTATACCTATAGGCAGATGCTGCAAGTGATGATGTAAAATTTAAGAGTATTGTTGGTACATTCCTAGTTGACAGATTTTATAGATTTTATAACAGGTTATGTGGTCTCCTGTATTTCATAAATAAGCAGTCTGATGATAACTATTGGCTGGTAAAAGTGGTAACCATATTTTGAAATGCATTTGTGAGTGCTCATCAAAGAAGGAAAGAAAATAACTGTTAGTCTATAACATAATCTCTGTTAGCAAAAGGTCATTTTCCCAATAGAAAAAATAGTTTTCTGAACCACTGCAAACAACAAGAACAATCTTATTATAACAAAACCACAACAACAAAAATAATAATAATTATTATTTATAATATAAATCTAAATTTATAATAAGTTATCTGGCAAACCCAACAGTGCCTGGGTATTCACCTTGCCAATTTTAGATAAGAAACAAAAACAAAAAATGAACTGTGTTTGCAGAGTAATATACCAGACAGTTTCTGCATGCTGTGTGCAGCTGTTTCACATGTATTAAATGTGGTTTTGTAAATATCTTTATGGTAAAGCCACTTCATAACTCTATAGATGTCATTTATTTTTTCCTACAGTCATTTGTGTTTCACACTTAAAGCCTGTCAAAAGCACTGCCAGGTGTCAGAGATTTCCTTAAGTTGATTCGACTATGGGAGTGTATTACTAGTAACAAATAAATATATTAAGGCTTTATGCATGATACGACTTTTTTCCACATATCTTAGTGTTTATGACGAAACATTTCTTGAATTATGAGTCATATAATGATATATTCATGTAGGTACATTCAGCAGCATATATAGATACTGTTGGCAAAATGTATTATGAATACATTTAGGAGCAAAGAATTAATAAATTTAAATGCCATGCACAATTCAACAGCTTTTCATGTACCTAAGTGTTTATGCTTTCACATCTCTTTAACTATGTATTTTTCTGTGATAGAATTTTGGAAGTGAATTTTGTTGCATATGTGGACACTGGCTACTAAGTTCATTGTGAATAGAGTTAGTAGCACAGAAGTAATAAACTTAGATGTCATGTATGACACAGCAGTTTTTCAAGAATTTTATTGCTTATGATGTTAAATCTCCTGATCTATGATAGCTTGATGGTTCTTATCTCCACAGCGATTGATGCCCAATAGTAAGAGACTTGTGTATCAAGTTTGGCTGAAACTGGTTAAGTGGTGTACAAGGAGATGCGCAACTTACACATGTACACACACACATACAGAAATAAATCCATTTTATAGTATATGTCGGTTATATTGTTGTAACAAATATGATTATTATAACTAATATTTATTTTCACTAAATAATTATATATATTATAAAATATATCAAATATTTAATTGCATTAATTTTCATATTTTGTTACATGATAATTTATTCTCCCCCAAAAATAAGTTCCTATAGCTTTTGACAGAAATGCAAACTAAACTGATCAATTGATATTTGTTGCATAAGTACTGGTATAATTATTTATGTTTAAAATTTAAAAATATATTAACACCATGTTTTAATTCCAAGAAAATAATTTCAAATAAAATTGTGCTAAGAAAGCAAAGAACAAAGCTTTTATTTCACCTACCAAGCAAAAAAGTAGAGTTCCTGTTTCATGATTTACCTTGAGAGGGTAAATAAAGTAGATAACACTATCTCCATTACTACTACTTGAGACAGAATTAAACTATCTCCCTTAGGATCAAAATATGTGCTCAATAAACCTTAATCTAAAATTACAAAGGGGAACATTCATTAAGCTAGTTGATATGGGGCCCATTCATAAATTTATCAGTTCCCTCCTTTTCAATGGATAAAAGCTCTGCAAAACTTATCTTTCCAACAACATTAATGGTGGAAGTGATCTAACTCCTACAGAATTTCAATAGGATGTGACATCAACTTTTTCAAATTTTTCCTTCTGTTAGCAGAAACACAATAACAAATTTATCATTATTTAAATACTTCATTGTTCAAGCAATAGCATCACAAATATTGCTTTAAATTTTATCGACTAAAACAAAATAGCAAATAGATTGGGAAAGTGAGTTAATGATATTTGTAATAATCAGATCCAGATTACCATTAAAAATTAGATCAGCTTCACTTTGTTTCTGATTTACAGATGTTGTAGAAATATCAGATGAATTAATTATTCATCATTAATAATGTGACAAAATATTACATCTGACAGAGTTTTGTCATATTGTATCCAATTATGACCCTTTATTCTTACTCCCAATTTTTTAAGAATTAGTATTGGAACTTTAGCAGTTTAAATCAATCATTGTCATGAGAAATTCTAGTATGTTCATTGATTAGATAGTTAAAATGAATATTCAGATCGTTTTTGTTTGAAAAAACATTTGAGAAGTGTACTAAATTATTTATTCATCATTAACACTAATTGTTGTTCTAATATTCAAGCAAATAAACTTTTCAGCAATCTAATTATTCAGCAGGAAATATTCATATAGAAATTAAATTTCTATTAATCCTATCATTACTACCATCTAGTGGGCTACCAATGTCCCTCACAATTTATGAAAATGAACTCTTACTCAGTCACTGATGGAAAATAATATAACTATTCTAATAAGAATAAAGTACTACTAACAAGAGTTAAATCAAACTACCATAAATGAATTAGATTTTCAGCCATTGTTACATGTAGCACAGAAAAATTATAATCCATAAGAATTAAGTCTCAAAAATAAACTTCATCATACTAATAACAGCCCTATTTTTAACACTAGGATTAATCTCAACATGGACTTTAATTTTTTTGTACTTAAGACTTAAGTTAAGGAAACTAATAACCTTCCAAGTTACAATTAAAGAAATAATCTTTTAGGCTGTTTTAAAATTTAAACCTGTAGAATTATAGTCTGTCATCATAATTGAATATAAGCCCTAATTGTTGTAGAGAGAAAATTTCTCATAAATAGATTTACAACCTATCACTTATTATTCCAGCCATCTTACTGCTAAAATAATTGCCCTGAACAAACTACAATGAGACTGGCATTTTATTCTTCTTTTCTGGATCTGAAATGTAAGAACATTAACAAATATACTTATTCAAGCTGCTATAAAAAGCTTGGACCATTAATTGGAGGTATTCATTTTTAAAATGTATTTATTATACCTCTTACATTTGTAATAATCTTCTTTATAGTAATACCTATTATAATTGCTGGATTTGTTAATGACTTCCACAGTTAACAACTGGAGTACCAGAGATGTTATCTACTTGAATAAATAATATAGATTTTTAACTTTTAACTCCATTGTTATCATGTACAGTTTATTCCTCCACTACCAGGTAATACTGTCAAGGGTGATTTAGATTTAGCTATTTTTTCATTAGGTATAGTATGTGTATCATCATTTGCAGAGTCAGTAAAGTTTGTTACAACAGAAACTGATATTCAGTTAGAAAATATAATCATAGACCAAAGTCAATTTTTGTATGATCAGTTGCTATTACAGCCCCTTCTATTTTTGTAACTTCCAAATCTAACAAGTTCTGTTACTATACTATTAGCTAGCTGAAACTGAAACACATCATTCAACTTGCAAGAGAAAGTGCTCCCATTTTGTACCAACAATTATTCCGATTCTTTCCTCACAAAGAAGTTCAATTTTTAACTTTAAGAAGATCTAGTATTACTTCACATATTGTTTGCCATTAAACTGGAATTATGTGGAACACTAGGAATGCTATGTTATCAATTACACCAATAGGATTTATTGCATGAGCACATCACACATTCATGGTAGGAGTGGCTGTAAATACATCAGCATACTCTACATCAGCAATGTAGTTATTTATATACCAATAGGCATTAAGGTCTTTATCTCTGAGGCCACGATGCCCATAATTACTTAACAATCCCTGAGGATATATTCGTTCCATCGTTACAACTACAAGAAAATGCGTCTTTTTCATACCAGGCATGTCCTACTTCATTTAGGGAAAGCATTATCAGTGGCCTGCAACTAAAGATATTTACAATTTGATGTGTTTTTAAGATCGAAAAACAGTTTGTTAAAAATTGGTTGGTTTTTCTTCATGATGATTTCTGCTTGGTTTCTCGCCTATAGCAGGAAGTGCTGCCTGCTAGCATGTCATTTGTGTCTTTCTCTATTAGACACTGATACTTGTAGTCCAATTTTTCGCTGTTTTATAGAACCATGAATTTCTTGTGCTTTACACAGCACACTTTTTTGTACATCACTGTTTACTGTTTATTTTTATACTTTGGCTTGTGTATTGTGTTTTTTATTGTTGCCAATATAACATTGCCAGTAGTTTGTCTTTGACCTCGACTTTCCTTCTTAATTAATTATATGTGAGTTATTCCAATTCATTATGTTGCTGTGTATTTGTATATTGTGTAAGAGTAATGAAGGAATAGTGATGGTGTGTTTATTTTTGGTGAATTGGTGGGTGAGGAAAAGCAAAGATGAGCAGACATAACTGCATAGTAGTGCAATGAAGAGTGAGTTATTGGCTTAAATGGTAAGGAGCGAGAAGTGAAATGGAGTTAGGGGGTGGGGGTTGGGTGGAAGAAAGTGAATGGAGGAAAAGGTTCTTTATTATGTGATTTTTCAATTGTTTTGCATAGTTCTGGTATCCAATATTCATTTACTCAGAGAAAAACCGTTTATTTTGTGTTAATACCTTGTGTATGCAGAAAGTTTCTTGGAAAGTGAGGAGGTATCTGTGTTTACTTATTCTTATTATGTTTACATATTTTTCAGTATTAATTGGTGTGTGTTTCAAATGATATGGATGGTGGATGCTGAATAGTTTGTACCATATTTCAATGCTCTGATGTGTTCTTGATATCACCTGTCGAATTTCCTGCCAGTCATCCAATGTATATTTTTCCACCATCTCTGCAACTGAGCTGATAGATACCAGACTGTTGGTATCTGCCTGTTCTGATTTTCGTTTCGGGATGTGCTTTTCTATCGAGTTGTTTGTTTTGGGTTCATCTACCATACATATTATATCATCCGTGTACCTTTACCAGTAGATGATGTTGTACCTATCCTTTGTTATTCTGTTTTAAAATCTTAATTTTTCTATTATCAAACCTAATTAACAGTTTTCAAACATATGTTAACAATACAAAAATATAGAGTACACATTTACAGACTCAGCGAAACAGAGACATTTATGAAAAACCCTAATGCTCCTAACATGAGGTGTCAAACAAAGATCCAGAAAGAGAATTATCCTGTCCAACTGATAGTAAACTTCTGAGCAGCTCCCACATACCTACTAGCAAAACAAATGCAGTCAGAGCTCACTCAGTTCTACAAACTTGAAAATGATTGGACAATAGGAAATACCTCTCAGTTAGTAAAAAACATAAGAGATATTAAAATCTCCAGCACAGCAACACTGCTCGCCTTTGACATAGAATGTATGTCCACATGTGTCCCTGTTAATGAAACCACAAAACTAAAAGAAGAAATCCTAAAAACACATAACCATTTACTTCATTGACAATAAAATAGTTTCAGTTAATAATGGAACTAAACTATTTTGAATGCAATCAGGAATACTACATAAAAGAAGATGGTTTACCCCTGGGTTCACCTATTTCAGGAACATTAGCCAACATTTTTATGAATCATATAGAAAAATTAAATATTTGAAGACATAATAACTAACAAAAGCTATGATATCATGTACTGGTACAGGAATTTCGTTGATATAATATGTATGATAGATGAGCCTAAAAATAGAATACAGAAGCTACACAAAGATGTAAATACTTTACACACAAAATAAATCCCACAACACGAGAAGAACAAGAAAAAACACTAATTATACTAGATATATCCATAAGATAAGACAATGACAAACACTCATTTGACATATACAGAAAATCCACAATAACTGACACTATCTTAAATAAATCTCAAATCACCCACAGAATCAGGAAAAGGTTTAGAATCTGATACATATTAAACAGACTGAACAGCATCCGCCTTATCACTTCTGTTTATCAACAAAAAAAAACTGGCTATTATAAAACTAATAAAATTAAAAAAGGAACAAAAAACAACTAAACATAAAAGTAAAGACAAATAATGGAAAAACTAATGAGGCCACACCAACACATACAACCTGCACTACCACTAAAAATGCCATACAGTGACCTACCATAGCAAATTCACGCATAAAATAGATAATATATTCAAAAAACAAAGCATATACATTGATTACAAAACAAACAACATGGAGGTGGACAATTGTGAGGTGACAGCAAACTTGGGCAGACTGTGGATTGTATGGGTTCCCATACTGCTGGTTGCTGGAATCATGTGCCCAAACTATTAGTCCTGGTGGTTTGATGGAATAACTCCGAGAATGGTGTGTGATGATTGTACTTGTAGATGTGCATTAGCCGTGGCTGAACTGATGTCATTTATCTGCTGGGGCGCTTGAACACCTTTTACACTTGTGACTGGTGGTTGCATGTCATAGTGGAAAATTAAGGCAAGTTGGAAGTTGTGTAATTTCCATGTGACATGACTACTATGGAAACGCTATAGTGAGAGGAACTTAGCCTCTTGTCATCTCACAGAGAATAAGTGAAGAGATAGTTTGTCTTTTAAACCTTAGAGAATGCTTGTTCTGCAAACTCTAATTAATGGAGTATACAAGTGAAAGATGACAGGCAAATAACATGGGTGCATTAAAATCATTTTTAGATACATAAAGAAGAAATGATTTTAATGCACCCATGTTATTTTCTGTCAGGGATTCTTGCAGTCAATGCATTTCGAAGTGTTGGTCACAGTGTATGATTATTTGGCTAAGACTGATTTGCTGAGTGCTTGACATGACGATTTTCCTAATAGAGTCTTTCTAATCCATTGATGTTAATTATTAGTTTTCCACTTTGAGAATTGCTAAATTTCGAAGGTTTTCTTAAATCTATTTCTCATGCTTATGTGATTAATCCAGACATGGGGACTGAGTAATTTTGTGGCCTGTTGGCTAGTTTATTGTTAATGTCAGTCAGCAATTAATTCTCTGATCCATGTGGCTTTTTTCAATTGTTTGTGTGTTACTGAGAAAGAGTATGATTGATACTGTGAAGGATCATTTGGATCAACTACATCAATCGTTATTAGTTTGTGTTTTATAATGGCTTGGGTATTCATTCTGATGCATCAGTCTGTTCAAGTCTAGTCTGTATTTACAAAAGGTAGTATTTTATTGCTGTTTTCTTAAGATTGTCTCAACTTGGTATACCTTAATAAATTTATTTCAAAACTGTATTGCAACTCATGCTCAAACAGTTGGTCCATGCCTTTATACCCATCTCCCTGTTACAAATCTGGTAGCAGAGTGAGCTCAATTGACTGAGTGCCAGCGGTGGTCTGATATTAAGATTAAGTTGTGCAGTCTCATTATCTTGTATTTTTCAGAATGCCTGGCATTGTTAAGGATCCTTTTTGTCTGAGGTGAAGTGAACTTGTTTATGAATTGGAGTGACAGGGGCTTGAACCCAAGGGTACAGTATAGGAATTGGCTGAACAAGTACATCGGCACAATCAATTGCTGGTAGTATGTAAAGTGACCACACCCAGTAAGGCAAAATGGCCACTGCTGCTATTTGTGATTCCTCGGTAGAAACTGTCAAAATTATACAGGACTTGGAGGGTTGTATAGCTAGTCAGGTTTATAAGTTAGAGGCCTAATTCGATCATTATTTCGGTAGAATGTATGAGCGAGAATATCTGGGAATGGTGGTGTGGGAATGACAGGGGTACAGATGTGCAGGATGCTGTCCTTAATTTAGGGGGTCATAGTGGGAACATGAAGGGAACAGTCCTGAGTACTAGGTTTACCAAGTTGCAAAATCAACTGCAAGGTATTTTAAAGCAGCGTGCTAGTATGTCGCTTAAGTCAGTGGATTCAATTGAGAAGTTTTTGTTTTTTCCGTCCCAGCAGTAGACAATGGCCATGGAAATAAGTGAAATTGCCTTGAGATTAATTGCAAGCTGTACAATGTATGAATGCTTGGCAAGAGTGCAGGTGCAGAATAATTAGGCTCATTCCTACCTGGCTCTTAGGGAAATAGTTAATTGGCAGTATGAAAACTCATAGTGTTGTCATGATCATTAGTGGAATATGTTGCCTATGTTAACCATTAGTAGATATGTTGCTTGTGTTAGGAGTTGTGTATTGGCGATGGTTCTGGGGAACAGGTCGTAACATACTTACAAGAACAGTTGAACCCTGAAAGTAGACAGAGGCCAGTATTCTGCCAGGTACCTAGGACATTTTTACAATTAGAGGATCTGATCAGACAGATTCTAACTAGGGAGTGCCTTAACTTTTGCAGAGAGAAATTGGACGGGAAAAAATTTGTGAGTAAGAAAGTAAATGCAGAGGGAAATATCGTTCAGGTCAGGATACAATCAGTAGAGAATAAGGAACAAGATCCTGCGAGGGGCGAAAACTAGAAACTGAATTGTTGGAATTGAAACAGACCATGTCATATGAAGGAGGATTGTATGGGGAAGTCGTTGCAATATGCGTCATGACAATTGTTGCACCACAGACAGGATAAACTAATATGTGCAATTTTGAATATGTCGAATAAGCAGATTCCCTTGGGATTGTAGTGTTGTAAATAATGAGCGAGTTTGTGAGCTCTTGGATTTACAAAGTACCATCTCGGCATTTGATTATGACTGGTTCACCAAACATCACAGTAAATATAAGTAGGAAGGATTGTCATCGGCAAAGGGGCTGTTAGTGACAGTGGATGAATCAAGGTTAACGCTTAAAGGTAGTTTGCTGGTGGATGTGACCTTGGGAGTTTTCCTGTGGAAAATTAATATGAAGATTGTTAAAAATTTGGTCATACCTTGTATACTTGGAGCTGAATCCATTGGGAAGGTGGGGCTTAGTTTCGAATTTGGCTGGGACGAGCTTTTATTTCAAATTCAGACTGGAAACTCTGCTCAAGTTCTGCCAGCATGGTGAGGGTGTTGCCATGGTAGTCAGGAAGGAGCAATCCCAGGAAAGCAGGATGGTTGAAGGGGAGTCAGGTACATATACTTATCAATTAAGCCATTTGAATGCCTTTGTTAATAACAAAATCGAAGCATTTTGTTGTCAATTTCCGGATGTGCCAACCCAGAAACTGTGGGTCACCCACATGCTTGAGTGTTTCATTGGGTTAGTGTACCAGGTGCTCGAGACAGCAACACCATATAGGTTATCTCCGCCAATTATGAAAATATTACCAGAAAAAACAAAGGCAATGTTGGACCAAGGTGTCATTCATCTCTACATAAGTCATCCTGCACAGCGCCAATATTTCTGGTGCCTGAATGAAGTCAGGAATATTGTCTTGTAGTGATTATTGGAAAATAAATAAAAAGGTGGTGTTGGGATGGATACCTTTGCTGGGCGTTTACTCACGTTTCTGTGGGTTCCACCTCATTAGATTTTAACCAGGCTTACAATCAAATACTTTCAGACGAACAGTCCAAGCCAGTCACAACGTTTGCTACCGATTGGAATTTATTTAAATTCAATAGAGTTCCTTTTGGTCTGAGGACAGGGGCTGAGGTCCTGTCACAATTGATGGTTGTTATATTTTCTGATGTGAAGTTCAAGTTTGTTTACAACTATTTAGACGATTTAATTGTATGCTGTAACTTAATTCAGGACATGGTACATTTGGAGGAAGTTTTTGGGCGGTTATGGAAGGCATGCGCCACAGGAAATCCTGAGGAAGTGGATTTTGCCTCTCCTTCGATGAAATTTGTGGAACATGTGGCGTCCAGAGAGGGAATCCGTATCAATCCTGACGGAGTTGAGGCTATAAATCAAGTGCCTCGTCCTTGTTATATTAAACAGGCTGCTCTGTTTGTCAAGATGGTGAATTTCTTCCATAAGGTCATTGACGGTTTTTCTGAGAAAGCGGCTCCTCTCAATGAATTGCGCCATAAGTGATGCAAATTTTTCTTACTGGTCTTCTCAGAGGGCTGCATTTTTAGCTCTTAAACAGTCATTAAAGTCTGCGCCAGTATTAGCTCTACTGGACATTAATGGAGAATTAATGTTACAAACTGAAGCCCCAGGACAAGGACTTGGCGGGGTTCTGTTACACGAAAAAGAAGGGGAGCCAATGGCTATTGCATATGGCTCAAGAGGGTCAAATGAGTTGGACAGGAACTACACTATGTAAGAGTTAGACCCCTTCGCTGTTTTGTTGGAATGGAGAAATTTTAGTACTACTTGGAACACCAGAAATTTATCCTGTAAAAAGACAATCAAGCACAGAGCAGGGTAATTGCTAGGCCCCGAAAGCCAGGAGAACTGCTATGTGGGTTACCAAGATTCCCACACTTAGATTTGATGCCTGTAATATCAAGGGCTCTAAGAACATGTTGGCCAAGGTTTAAGCCACATGTATGAACCGAAGGATGATAATCCAACGCATCTTCCTCCAGAGCATGAACAGGAACAGGCAGGTAAAATTACTTACAGTCTGACTCAGATTCCTAGTCTGTTCAGACATATCAGAGAATTTCAAGATTGGGATGAACGTCTGGAGATTATCAAGTAGAGGATTGAGGATGGTGAGCGTGTCGACCCTTATTTAATGAAAGATCAGGTGCTGTGTTGTAAGGTGCATGACGTGGGTCGACTGAAGGTTGTAGCACGTGATTAACTGGTCTCGCTGTTATTTAAGTATTTTGATAAATCCCCAGTAATGAGGCATTTGCGATATACAAAACACGGGAGAAGATACGGGAGTTTTTGTTAATGGTCGAAAATGGATGTGGAACTGTCAGGTATGTGCTTTGAGCAGACCTCCTTACAATACCAAAGACGGGTATGTGGCTTCGACATACGTTGATAAGATATTTGAACACGTTTATATTGATTTCGTGGGTTCCCTGCTGAGATTTATGGATTGGAGCAAGTGTATTTTGGTTTGTATTGATGTTTGTGCGTAATTCGTATGGTTGTTACCCACCAGAGGGGCGACGACCTGAGCAGTCACATAGAATTGAAGTAGGAATTTTGGGAACTTCAGATCACCGAATCCGTCGTTACTGAATATGTGAGCTGTTTTCCTGCCAAGATATTTAAATAATTTTGTTCAGGATGGGGATGTAACACCCCATACTACACTAACTCCTCTTATGCGGAGTGCCTTAACTGCAAACTCAGATCTTCACTGATCACCTACCACTATAAGGATCAAAATAATTCATACAGTTCTCAGCCCTCTTGAACATTGCATTTAATACCGCTCATCATGAGACTCAGGGGTCAACAACAACCAAGTTACTTCTGGGTTTCCAGATGCCAGCTGCACTCTGCAACTTGTGGGCAGTCAAGGATCTTTTGTCTGAAGGGAAGAATCCCCAACAGGTTGCTGTGCAGTGGAGATAAACCAGAAGGCCCATAGGAAAGAAGCTATGCGTTACAAACATCAGAGCCAGGAAAATGCTTTCCAAGTTGGCGATGTCATCTAAATCCAGAATTTCCAGAAGTCAGTAACAGGGTGGAAGGAATCTCTAAAAAATTGTTGCTCCAGTATAGAGGACCATTGTCTATTAGAAGATTTCTTACCCTGGTAACAGTGCTGTTAGAATATTGGCACATTTGTAAGGAGGTTTCAGTTCAGATCACTCACATTAAGCCAGTTGGTAAGAACTGATGAAGGAGGTTTTCGGCCCCAGCTGAGATAGGGGGGGGGGGGGGCAGGGCTGGAGTATGTGCCATCTGTGCCATCTCAGCACTTGTGTCACCTATTTTTTCTGTCTCCCTTCCACTGTAAGGATGAAATTCATGGTCTGTGCCGCCCAAGGGCACAACGAGGTCCCTGGCACTGGCATGCGCTAGAGGGTGCAGTTGCAGGTGGACATGGTGAGACAACTGGGCCAGAGGAGGACAGTTACGAGAATGTAGTGAACTTGGTGGACTGTAGATTGCGCACTGTGCTTGTAGTGCTGATCTCTGGAATCACATGCTCAAGCTACCAGTCCTGCTGGTTTGATAGCATAATCCATGGACTGTGTGTGATGGTTGTATTCAGAGGCATGCATTAGCCCTTGTTGAATTGATATTGTTTATCTGATGGGGCAATCGATCTCTCTTCAAACTTGTGAGTGGTGGACACATATCACAGTGGTAAAGTCAGAGATGTCAGAAGTTGTGTAATTTCCATGTATAATTTCAAAGGTTTCATTAAATCCATTTCTAATGTCTATGAGATCAATCCTGATCTGAGGAGTAATTTTATTGGCTAGTTTGTTGCTACAGTCGGATAACGATTAACTTTCTGCTCCATAAGTGGTTAGTTGTTCAATTATTTATGCATTACTGAGAAACCTTAGGATTGACATGTTGACGAATCGTTTGGATCTGCTATATCAATTTTGATTAGTTTCTGTTTCATAATGGCTCAGGAAAAGTCCACACAGAATACCATGGCTGGTAGATGTGCAGTCAGGAGGGCATGTGTGAGGAGACTCGTAGTGGTGGGGACTACGGGCCAGTGCTGTAGGGGAAGTGCCGAGTGCTAGAGGGAAGTACGATTCTAAACTGAAGCCTATGCTCATATTTTTTGTAAATATATAGTGAAGCTCCTCCACGCCCACACTTGCAAGGTGACCACACAAAAACGTCTGTCAATTCTGTTTCAGCTGGCATTTTAAAAAATTCCGCTTAAAATGCAGTGATTTATTTTCACCCGGCTTGTTAACCATTAGTAATTTTCACAGAAGCGTCATGAGTGGCGAATTTTGAGTGAACTTACACACTTCTCTCGTTGGCATGTTAAAATTTCCTTCTTTTTCCACAACTCAGCTGAGTTTATACAGTGTCACCTCACTAACTGTTGTGCAGATGAATAGCAAGAGAATTCTGTAACAGTGGTTTATTAAGTTTATTAATTAAGGAATGGAGGAAAGGTGAAGTCAGTAGCTTATGAAAAAGCACATCCTCGGTACAAAGGAAATGTGTAATATCTTCCTTTTGTTGCTACAAAACCTATAGCATTTCTCGTTTCACTAGCTATCGATAGCCCTTAAAAATTACAATCTTTCTTCCATGAAATCTGTAGTTAGTGGAATAACATAGTATATGATGAAGTTTTGCATAATAACAATATGGAAAAATATTCTCCTCTTTGTGTGCTATCATTGGCCAAAATCTCATTTCCATGTCTCAGACCGTTCATGAAATATGAGAACTGTTATGGATATTTCACTCTGGCTTTATCACTTGCACAGTGAGATTGCAAATGAGTGTGCTACATCAGATCAATTTTCTCGAGATTGACAGAGGATAGAGACCTCAATATAACTGTAAAGAAAAGTTCGATATGTTACCTAAATTTCATATGGAGCAACATACTGTGCAATATGCACCAAATGCAGAATCACAGGGACCCCTATTTTTCATCGCAAACTTTTTCGAATTTCGCGAAGTGTCTTACTTCCATGTAAATATCACAACAGTTATGAGCATTAATGAAACGATGGGAACATTATCAAAAACCTGACTTATAAAGCTATAAGTAAAGCAAAAATGAAATATTTTTACCAAGAAGTTCCTGTAAAATCGTTGGAGAAAGATCGCATGTCGTGGATTCTGTCATTGTCACCCAGATGAAAGTGGCAAACACTGTTGGCCTTCTCTTCCGAACAAAGAAGTGAACTCGCCCAATTGTATGGACGAAAACTGGGCACTGTTTATCAGCTACCTTATCCTGTGTGGAATCTATTCATTCTAATGCATCTGACTTTTTGACTCTAGTCTGTATTTACAAAATGTGGTATTTTATTGCTCTTTTCTTAAGATTGTCCAAACTTGATATTTCTTAACAAATGTGTTTCAAAACTGTATCCCAACTCACACACAATCAATTGTTCTTCATCTTTACATCCAACTTCCTCTTACAGTACAGAAGTTTGAATCTTAGCCAGAGCATCAAATATTTTACAGTCAGTTATTGTTCTAGGACACAAAGTTGGAGCTACACCTGCAAGATTGAGTCAAGGAACATTAAAATAAATAGACGTGGACTATACTTTGGCCAGTTTTCAGAAATTTATAGAGAAATTCACTGATTTATAGCAACTGTAACTGAAAGAACTGCAGTCAGTTTATTTACTAAAATTATTATTTAACTAATTCAAGGAGTTGGTTAAGAAATAATATTAAAGTGCCAATCTAAAATTACTAAAACATCTGATATCTCATAGCTAGTAACAGCCAAGTAAACCAAGACAACTAACTCCTGATGGGAATTGTAATTTAAATCCCCCAAATACCACTACTCATATGACTATTTATTTGTATTTTCTGTGGTACTAATTTTCTTTAAACAAATAAACTTTTTCTAATTTAAAAGAAATTCTATTAAAAAGCAGAAACAGGAGTAATTGGAAGAAAGAGTTTGAACTGAAAATTTAGCAAATCTATTTTCAACATTTGACTATTCAATTGATATTTTTAATTTATCACTAAATTGAAGTGAACATTTTTTAGGATTGTTATTAATTGATTCACTATTATAAGACTATCACAAGTTAATAATATTTTAAATATATTAAATTTACATAATGATTTTAAAACCCATTTAGACCAAAGTCATTCAAATGTACAATATTTATTTTGATTTCAATTTTCATTGTAGCACTATTTAATAATTCTATACGAAAATCCACATACATTTTACAATAATTGTTCACTTGCCATTAAAATTTACGACTGCCTTAGCAAAATGATTAATATTTATGTTATAAGGATATATAAATCATATCAATCATAAATTCGCTCATCTCGTACTCTAATTTTCTCCTCAGAATCGGTGAAGAAAACAGTATATGAAAAACCCTGACAAGGATAAGGGATAGGATGATAGGACACATCAGGAAATATCTTCCATCACACTAAAACTATCTGTAGATGGTAGCAAAATGTAGGCAAAGACAAAGATTGGAATACATCCAACAAATAATAGAGGATGTGGTCTGATATGCTACTCTGACACAAAGAGGTTAGCACAAATGTCAGGCCACTGACAGAAGACTGTTAACTAAAAACAAAACTATCTGTTGACTGTTTGTTGAATAGTATGGGGAGTTAAAGAGGTTGTGCCATACATGTTATGCCATATATGCTGTCAGAACTTTAACTGTAAGTTTCACCATGATGCACAGCTCTCTTTTGGAGTCTACCACTGGAGCTTGATGAGCTTCTCCATGACGCCCACTTACTAATTACTAATCGAACATGTGATGAAGTGCATGAAATACGCAGAAAAACAGTTTCTTTACCGTTAACTCATCCATGGTTGGTACTATACCTGTGCCAATGAACTAAGTGGTTTCATGGAATCTAATGAGTGGTTTTACAGTACTTTGTGAGATCTCTATCTACTCTCAAAAACTGGCCACTACCTGCATGTCGGATTTCATTGCTTCAATAGATTCTGTTTATACATTCCAAATTTCTGTGTGGAGTTCCAAACAATATGCACTAATATGGAACCACAATTTATTTTCTTTGAACCCTCTGTTGATATATTCAAACATATCTGCTGCTGTCCTTACAGTAAAGGCATCAGTACTCTCTTTTAAGTTTCGTTTTGATACTTGTATTATATGCAAAAAGGACAAAATTTACACCTTATGGCATTGCTACACGAAGGCTATTAACGTTTAAAACAATAAACTCGTGGTAGAAGCCTGAAGGACATTGTTCCTAACTGCCTCAATTCCAGAATGTATGTTGTAATGGGAAAATACTTTCTTTTAATGGCAGCACACAAAAAAGTGTAAAATTTAAAGAAGTATACCCAAACTAAAACCAATGTTCTGCTTTATATAACTGAATCCAGAATACAGCATCCCATTCTGGGTGGTTTCTTGTGTACATCCATGTTATAAGTGAAGGGTTCTAGGGGATACAGATACTGGTATCACTATGATTCATAAAATGATGGAGGTATTATGACAGCATAATGGTGTTTAATTATGGGTAAATGTTAGGTCTCAAAGGTATTGTTTGTCATATTTTGAAACTAGACCTCCTGACATCCATTAGAAAATAGCACGACTCATAACAGCTGCCAGTGTAATCAGAAATATATCTGCATAGTGGACTATTTGCCTGTAACTGTGATCCTTTGAGCTTGATAATGTTACGACTCGTCCAGTTACCAGGGAGTAAAAAGAAAATTATGTAAACTCTAACATAATGATAACTTCTGCATATCGTGGGATCCATAAATTTTCTTTTACAAAGTGTAGTAATTAGAAACGATTGTGTGCATATTCTGCACGCCTCTAATGAAGAACAACTTCGGATACGGCACACTAATGACCATTAAAATTACAACATCATGAAAGCAGCACGAAGAAAACATCAAACTGGCATTAACAGTTCTACAAGCTTCAATAAGCAAACGATTTACATTTCGGCCGAATTTCACAAAGCAGTAAGAATAAGGCCATCTACATTCTGTAAATAAAGGAATAGTAAGCAGCTGATTCGTGACATGCGTCTAGCAAGAAGGAGAAACACCTATGTAATCTGGGTTCATGCAACTTAAAATTATTAAATGTGGCTATTACACTAGGAATTACAATATTTTGGTTTCAGATATTTGCCATCTCCAAATCTGTTTGCTTCCCATAAATAGATTTTCTGGTCTTTCCGTAAGAGAGCCTTTAATTAATTTTGCAGAAGACTAAATGAACCCATGTTACTTCATCAGACACATTGGAAAACCTTCAGAACATTGTCCATACGAACGCCATCGACTACCACCATGTATTATGATATCATGAAAGGAATTCTTAGAATTAAACAGTGACTTACTTAATTTATGGAAGTACTTGTAAATGCATAAGAAAGTCTTATATCAATTACGTGCCCTGTATTAACCTATAAAAATATATTCTGTGGGTTGCTTTTAGAAATGAAAAATGTTATGAAATCCTCTTTTAAGAGAGGATTAAAAACAGGTATACCTTCTAATTTTTTAGCATCTAGATGTACAGCATTTATTAGCGTAGAACTATTTGTCTATTAAGTAGAGTGAATTTATGTTTAAACTTTAATTAAAACAAAGACTATTTCTGCTATTGTTTTTCTCCCTGGTCGTTTCATTGCAACAGTGCGTATATCAGTCCGCTGAAATAGGACTGGCACAGCAAGAATGTGGTATGAGATAAAAGTTGAACTTTCAATTGCACGGCAAGCTGAAAAAGTAAACGTTGCAAAGAAAGAATAAGGAAAGAAGTGAAGTGTGTTTGTTTGTGGGTATACAGGCTAAAGATGAAATGTTAGTTTACTGTAAGGTAACGACAGTGTAATTATATTCCAACATGCTTATACGTTCCTACATACATCTTGATACTTCTAACCTAATTTTACAAAATCAGTCAAGGAACAAAAGAGAAATTCATTCTTACTCAATACATCCTTGAGGATGCACATTTTATGGCTTGTTTTTGAGTACTTGCTGTACAGAACACATTATAAAAGTGAAAGCTACATTTTAGTAATTGGAGCAGCGTGCGGAATAACGGAGGAAAAATAAGAACAAATGGAAGGATCTGTTCTGCGCTTTTGTATATAATTGTTTCGCTGACATTGTCAACTACAGTTGTCTTTGCCGTTTAGTTTCACGTCGCTTGTTACAAAGATTCATGCCTTGTGGTTCATTAACATTTGAATAGATGCGAATTTTTCACAGCTCTTAAAATGTATGTAAATACTTACTGGTAATTAATGGCTTCGCGGTAAGGACTTCTTTTTCTGAATGCAAAAGCCACCTGAACTCTCATGTAGTTTTGTGCGCTGATGAGTGAACAGTTCATTAAACGCTCGTGCATTCTGTACAACAGCTTGGTTATCAGCACAGCATATTTTCGTGAGCTACACATTCTCTCAAATAATTCCTTTGCTGCTGTCGGCATAACTGCTCTTACGACGTGCTTTTCGTAAATTGTCTTCATGACTGGGTCATTGGACTCCTGAAATTGATTGGAGAATTTCGTAAGAAAATCTGTACTCTTACAGAAACTACTTTTATGTTTATCACTGTGAGATAACAGAATGACAGTTACTGATCTATATGAAACAAAATCGTTATAACTTCTGAATGATTTGGGTTAGGACGTTCATACTGCATGGCTGGCCGTGGGGGATGATGAGAATTACTATGTGCACACGGCTTGTTGTTTCATTTGGATGGCTTCGTAAAGAATCAAAATTGGAGCATTCGGGGGACTGAGAACACTCATTTCGCGATCGAGAAATCTCTTCCCCCTCAACCGGTGACTCTGTGGTGTACAATGTCTTAGACACGAAATAATCGGTACGATATTCCTTGATGGCACGATGACTACTGAACGGTACGTGAAGGTTTTGGAAGATGATTTCATCTCCATTACCCAAAGTGATCCTGATTTCTACAAGATGTGGTTCATCAAAGACGGATCTCGATTCAGTCGAAGCAGAATGTCCTGAAGGAGCACTTTGGGGACAGCATTCTGGCTCTGGGGTACCCGGAGGCCACTGGCATGGGCCTCGATTGTCCGCCATTTTCTCAGGATCTGAACACATGTGACTTCTTTTTGTGGGGATATATTTAAGACAAGGTGTACAGCAATAATCCCAAATCATTGCTGAGCTGAAAACAACTATTCAGGAGATCATAGACAGCATTGATGTTCCGACACTTCAGCGGAACATGCAGAATTTCGCTATTCGTCTGCACCAATCATCGCCAACGATGGCATATCGAACATGTCGTAACCTAAATCTGGATATCTGTAGTGACGTTTACGTGTTGAATAAAGCGTGTGCACACCGTAGTTCTTAAATAATTTACGTTTTTTCATATATTTCAGTAATTGTCACTCTGTACATTCTCTCATCAACAGTTTGTTAAAGATCATCGCTGTGTAATAAGAGTACAGCTGTTCACCATGAAGAATGAATGAATATGTCATGACCAAAGAAAATTCTTGCCGGACCTGGGTTCGAAAATGGACTTTCTCCTTGTTTAATCGTTAGAAAGTATAAACACGCCTATAGGTGTGGCTCAGACTTTTATGACAGTGAAATTAATTCCGTGAAACGTTTCAACACTCATATTCCTCTGAGAAAGGCTAATCATGTTAATAAATCCGAGTAATGCATTCCTATTTTAACAAAAATAATAATGGCCAAGGTGAACACTTTGGCAATATTGGGAAACAGCATCTTTTGTTGAGATAAAAAGTGGAACAACATTTAATCGTATCCAGAATGAGATTTTCACTCTGCAGCGGAGTGTGCGCTGATATGAAACTTCCTGGCAGATTAAAACTGTGTGCCCGACAGACTCGAACTCGGGACCTTTCAGGAGTGCTAGTTCTGCATGGTTCGCAGGAGAGCTTCTGTAAAGTTGGAAGGTAGGAGACGAGATACTGGCAGAAGTAAAGCTGTGAGTACCGGCCGTGAGTCATGCTTCGGTAGCTCAGTCGCTCAGCCGGCACGGTAGCTCAGCGTGTTCGGTCAGAGGGTTAGCTGCCCTCTGTAATAAAAAAAACTGAGTTAATCGATCAACAACGAACTTAAATGGATGTCTTACGACGTCCGCCCTGAGCAGATGCAACGAACGAAACCGAACAAAATGAGATTTAAAAAAAAAAAAAAAAAAGTCGGTAGAGCACTTGGCCGCGGAAGGCAAAGGTCCCGAGTTCGAGTCTCGGTCGGGCACACAGTTTTAATCTGCTAGGAAGTTTCATTTAATCGTATGTTTACCTTGCTCTACTTAACTGACAACCTCAACAAGTAGTGCTAGGGATTGTTCGCTCACAATACCACGTAATACGCACATGTGTAGAGTCTGTTCGACATAACTAAAAGCGGCACAGAACTTATTACAAGGCAGGAACGCTATTACTAGTTTTCTTCCAGAAGCACCTACAGAGTGATTAAAAAAAAAAAGAACAGATTTCAGTTGCTTGTCACAGAGAAACTGTGAAGGACAGAAACACATTGCGCATTTCACTGGAAAAAGGAAGGTTCAGAGTTTTATGTTCGCACAGACACTATACAGAGCGATTCATGAAGATATACAAATATTTTAATATGTTATTCTACAAGTAAAACTAAATAAAAAAGTCCATATAAACATAGGATCGCAAATGTTTAGTTACGGAGTTACGACTTATAAAAGATTTTGCCTGAAATTTAGCAACTTCGCTAATATGAAACCATCGCAAAACTGTACGAGTTAAAGTAAAGCACCAATTTCCATTTATTTTGTTGTTATTGGTCTGGTGAATCTAATAAAACATGTCCCAGGTGTGTATCTGCAGTAGTTTTCCAGAACATTCAGAATCGCAAAGATTATTAAACAAGTAGCTTTGTTTACTTTCCATTAAGAATGTAGAAACGTTTATGCCATTGTCGACAACCGTTAGTAAGTTGTTTCACTCGTTTCCTAAACTCGAACCGAGTTAGTTTTCTGTATTGTTCAGTGAAAGAACATAATAACAACAGTGTATTTAAGTGAAACCACATAGTAACTGTTGTAGTTTGTAGATTATTTCTGAAATAGGGATGGCTTTCCAATTTACGACAGAGGAATACGCCGGTTTGTTGTTTCTTTAAGGCAAATGTGATGGTAATGCTACGGCTGCAGTTAACGAATATCGCGTACGTTATTTAACTCAGAGGATTACCAAATGCACGAACCATTAATGGAGTATTTCGAATGTTAAAGGAGACAGTTTCTCTACCTAGCGTTCATAATCAGTACGAGCGCTCGATAGGTGAAGACGATGATGAGGATATTATGGAGGCGGTCCAACGTAGCCCGGGTACCACTACACGACGTATCTCTCAACGACTAGGCATTTCACAATCTAAGGTACGGCGTACACTGAAGTACAAAAATCTGTGTTTTTATCATAAACGAAAAGTGCATCATTTACATCCGGGAGATCCTGCCCCTTCGTTTGGAGTTGTGCAACTGGTTAAATACTAATCGGCAGTTAAACGAAAGCATTTTATTTACTTATGAGGCACAGTTTACTCGAGACGGTATAAAGAATTTACATAACGAGCACGTATGGTCTGAAGCAAACTCATTAGCAACAGTGCAGCGCAATTTCCAGCCGTGATTTAGCATAAATGTGTGGTGTCGTATAATCAACACACGTTTTATTGGACCATTCACTTTCCCAGGACGTCTAACTGGCAAGACGTACTTACAATTCCTTCAAGAAGAAATGCCTCGCTTGCTCGAATATGTTCCACTTGCCACTTGCTACGCGATTGCAAATGTATTTTCAACATGACGTCGCAGTGATGAATACAGCCACTTTCCCCCTGGGGGGATATATAGCTTGACGAGGGGGTGGGGGGTGGGGGGTGGGGGGGAAGAGGGCAAAGTTATAGGCTTAAAATTTAAGTGATAGCCTTCTAAAGACGTAGCAGCGCTATTGACATTTAAAATTTTTCATGAATAGCTAATATATAATTAAATAATATGTAGGTTAAGTACTAAGATGTTAGGCTAAGCCTAAGTTAATTATATTAAATAATAAAATAATTTTATTGCATGCAAAAAACTCACATTTTCATCAAACCAATACGTCGAGGCTTTTTTACAGCATATCTCTTAATGATGTCATCAATAAAACTTTCTGTTGGCTTGTCGTCCTCTTCAGTTGAAATCTTCACACAAGCTTGGAGCGTTTCCTGATCCATCCTATTCCTTAATTTTGTCATCACCCTGTTCATTGTACTAAATGACCTTTCCATACTGCAAGTCGAAATGGGAATGCACAGTACACATTCAGCTAATGTCTGTAGTGCTTCGTAGCCGATGTCGGCTCTCAGAATAAAAGAAGCAACATCAGAAGATGTATTGTCTAATTTATTACTAACAACGTACATAAAAGAATTCAAGTCTGCAATAACAGCGTCGACGTTTATAAGTCCCAAAATCAAGCACAGTTCTTTACAATCATTATCATTAAACTCTAGAAATTTTTTAAAACTTTCAAAATATGCACTTAGTTCTATCACTTTTATTGCCTTCTCATCAACCCGTTGCTCAATTTCATCAATCATATTTTTAACAAATTTCCTTGCGCTTTTCATAGCTTGAATCTGATCCTCTACGTTCGTGAACAGCACACCTTTAACTTCTGTTGCGTCTTCCTGCGGTTTTTCTTAATTTTATTAAGAGTTTCATTTTCTGCACTATGTTCATCGCAGTCACTAAGACAGTCGATGTGTCTTAAATGTTCCAGAGTTTCAGAAACACGTAGAGGGATTTGCGAAATTTTAAATGACTGTCTCTGCAGAACTTTACAGAAGTTTGAGACTGCATTTAACGTATCGTCTAAAATCACTAAACCTACAATGACATTGGAATTCCTCATTTCTGACAAGATTCCTCCAGCTAAACTTGTTAAATCCGCACCGTCCTTGTGTATACGTTCACATGCCATTATAATGGACTTGTAGGTTAGGAAAATAGCATGAACTGTGCGATAGGTTCCTAACCATCGGATGTCAACAGCTTCGGGTATTTTTAAAACAGGTTGCTCTAAAGCACACTGAATTTCATGCAAAACATTTTCTCGTTTGGAAGAACCATGAAAAAGTTTGTAAATGTCTTTAATAACATGTAATGTGCGTTTTATAATGGGGTGTTTATTCCTAGAGTTGGTGACAGCAATTGACAAAACATGTGCTCTACAGTGAATGTATGACAGCTTATGGCCCTTCCTCTCTGACAACCGAGCACGGACTCCCGAGATAGAACCGCTAAAATTAGCAGCACCGTCGAAAGAACAAGATAATAATCTGTCGTAAGAAAGTTTTCTTTTCTTTATTTCAGTATCAGTTGCTGTAAATATGGATTCAGCTGAAGTGATTTTCAATTCAACGAGATATAAAAACCTTTCCTTCACTTCAAACGATGGAGACAATGCAACATATCGAACTACTAAAGACAGTTCACTTTGGTTCGAAACATTTGTAGATTCGTGTGCCATTAATGAAAAATATTTGTCATGGAGAAGTGTTTCATCTTGAAAGTCTAAAGACTCTCCCAAACAAGTCAACAGTTCTGACGCCGTATACTTACTAAGATATGTGGACCTTTCGCTCTGAAATTTTAACGACTTTTCAAGATTAATATCGCTTTTCAGTACTACCTTATGAATTAGAGGTTCATATTTTGTTGTGTGGAATATTTCTTCCTTACTAAGGAAATACATATTTCGAATTAACTATGACAATGCTTGGCGGTTTAAAGCTTTTTCATTTTCATTTTGTTTAAATATCTGTATGGGAATTGGAGCGTTTAATCTCTGTAATCTACAATTTTCAAGTGCAACAGCTCTTGCATGTTTTTCTGAGTTGGTGTGCTTTTGTAGTTTTCCCGGGCTTCCGGTAGCTTTTCTAAATTTAGTGAAACGTACAGAAATGAACACTCCTCCTGTTTTCTGTAGAGCTTCGATATCGTTTTTTAAATGCATTTCACACAATTTGCAGAAAGCCCCACCCCACTCGTGATCAAAGTACAAACAATTGTACTTACACTCCCATTTTTGCTGATACTTAATCTCACGTTCAGTACTTTTTTTTTTAGAACTGCAATTTACGGGTGGGCCAGAAATAGCACATTTATCGTTTGAAAACTGTGGAAGGGAAACTGAAGACTTGGTATACCTACGCAATTCATCGTCACAATCACTAGCACTTCTTTCAATAGACTCACACTCGTCTTTGTCCTTTGCAATACACTGTCTTTTCTTAGAAAACAAAGAAATTAAAGTTTGTTGTTTCGACATGGTATTTCGGTATTAACACTTCTTTTTATCTTATAAACTGACGAAGACTGCACGTAGTACACTACATAATCACATCACACTTCCATAGTAACCTGTCGATTGACTGTTACAACCTTACAACAGTTTCAACGATGCATTGAGTTTTTGTATAACAATGAAAGCTTAGATTATACTCGCAGAGTAGCGTTGCCAAACGTCCCACTCATGGTGAAATGTACGCTTCTTTAGGCAAAAATTGTGTATCCCCATTGACACTGCGAAAATAATTGTCAAGTGTACACAAATATATGGTTTGAGCTTTGGACTCATCGATTAGGAAAGACCTATATGGCTATTAAATCTTGGAAATATTCCCAGTAATGCATTAAAAAAATTCAAACCATCTTTTATAATGTCAGATGCTACTTCCAATTCCGTAGCAATACCCAGGGACGTGTTTTGTGACATCAGGTTTATTCTAAGGACAAATAAAGTATAGATACGCGTGGCGGATAAGAATAAAGTTCGCAGCGAGGGTGGGCTCGTAGCTAAGGGATTAGCTTACACGTTAGGCAGATTGGAGGTGCGGTGAGGTAAGACATGAGAGAGGAAAGGCTGACTTACTCCACAATCGGCGTTGCCAACACAGCTTGCAACGCTTAGCTTTACCGCACACTTTTTATGCAGCAACTGCTGATTTGTTGGTGTTGGCAATAATAATAATAAAAACTGAACAATCGACGCTAAGTGTTCCAAACCGAACCGATAAGTAACGAAACCAAACTATAGGGATCCAGCCGCCACCTATTGTGTTACGCATTCATTTTGCTTGTGAAAACTGCATGTCATCACGACTTATCCATAGTTGACTCCAAACTTCGTTAACAACAGCAGCTGGCGTACTTTAAATTTTGTCACAACGATATAAATTAACAGACCAGGTGATAATTTTTGTGTTTCATCACAACTATAGATATGAATTTCTCGGAGGAGGCGGGGGATTTCCAATTTCCGGGGGGGGGGGGGGGGGACTTCCCCCCCACCCCCAGGCCCCCCTGTCCACCCCCTGAATTCATCACTACATCGCTCCTCCACATTTCACCAACGCCGTTACTACACATTTAAATGAACATTTTCCCCAGAGATGGACTGGTCACGGTGCTACACGTCTGTGGCCACCCAGATCGCCCGATTTAACACTAATGGATTTTTGCGTATGGGGATGGATGAAAGACTTAATTTATGAGGGCAAAGTCAATAAACGTTAGACATTACAAGCTCGCACCATGAATGCAATAGACGAAATTAAGAACAACTCTGTGAAACTGAAACAAGCAACTAAATCTGTTCATACACGTGCAGCTAAGGGCATTGAACTCGATGGAGACATTTTTGAACACTTAGCTTTTCCCGCTTTAACGTGAATTCACGTTTACTATGATATTAATAAAAGCAGAAATTCCTCCGGTTTCAGTTAACGTTATTACCATCATTTTTCCAAAATTAAATTCTCTACAACGTCTGTTGAAAACTTTGTGCAATTGTTTGGAATTTAAAAAAAAGATTGGGCCAAGCAGTTAATAAATTAAAAATTTTACAAAATCACATCTACATCTACATTTATACTCCGCAAGCCACCCGGGACACTTTACGTGCCACTGTCACTACCTCCCTTTCCTTTCGATACCTCATCCAGAAACGCACCCTCTCCAAACCTGGCGAGCAAGCTACACCGCGATGCAAAGCGCCTCTCTTGCAGAGTCTGCCACTTCAGTTTGCTAAACATCTCCGCTTACCAAATAACCCTGGGACGAAACGCGCCGCTCTTCTTTGGATCTTCTCTATCTCTTCCGTCAACCCGAGCTGGTACGGATCCCACACTGATGAGCAATACTCAAGTATAGGTCGAACGAGTGTTTTGTAAGTCACCTCCTTTGTTGATGGTCTACATTTTCTAAGGACTCTCCCAATGAATTTCAACCTGGTACCCGCCTTACTAACAATTAGTTTTATATGATCATTCCACTTCAGATCGTTCCGTACGCATACTCCCAGATATTTTGCAGAAGTAACTGCTACCAGTGTTTGTTCCGCTATCATATAATCATACAAGAAAGGATCCTTCTTTCTATGTATTCGCAATACGTTACATTTGTCTATGTTAAGGGTCAGTTGCCACTCCCTGCACCAAGTGCCTATCCGCTGCAGATCTTCCTGCATTTCGCTACAATTTTCTAATGCTGCAACTTCTCTGTATACTACAGCGTCATCCGCGATAAGCCGCATGGAACTTCCGACACTATCTACTAGGTCATTTATATATATTGTGAAAAGCAATGGTCCCATAACACTCCCCTGTGGCACGCCAGAGGTTACTTTAACGTCTGTAGACGTCTCTCCATTGAGAACAACATGCTGTGTTCTGTTTGCTAAAAACTCTTCAATCCAGCCACACAGCTGGTCTGATATTCCGTAGGCTCTTACTTTGTTTATCTGGCGACAGTGCGGAACTGTATCGAACGCCTTCCGCAAGTCAAGGAAAATAGCATCTACCTGGGAGCCTGTATCTAATATTTTCTGGGTCTCATGAACAAATAAAGCGAGTTGGGTCTCACACAATCGCTGTTTCCGGAATCCATGTTGATTCCTACAGAGAAGAGTCGGGGTTTCCAGAAACGACATGATACGCGAGCAAAAAACATGTTCTAAAATTCTACAACAGATCGTCGTCAGAGATATAGGCCTATAGTTTTGCGCATCTGCTCGACGACCCTTCTTGAAAACTGGAACTACCTGTGCTCTTTTCCAATCATTTTTAACCTTCCGTTCCTCGAGAGACTTGCGGTACACGGCTGTTAGAAGGGGGGCAAGTTCTTTCGCGTACTCTGTGTAAAATCGAATTGGTATCCCGTCAGATCCAGTGGACTTTCCTCTGTTGAGTGATTCCAGTTGCTTTTCTATTCCTTGGACACTTATTTCGACATCAGCCATTTATTCGTTTGTGCGAGGATTTAGAGAAGCAACTGCAGTGTGGTCTTCCTCTGTGAAACAGCTTTGGAAAAAGGTGTTTAGTATTTCAGCTTTACGCGTGTCATCCTCTGTTTCAATGCCATCATCATCCCGGAGTGTCTGGATATGCTGTTTCGAGCCACTTACTGATTTAACGTAAGACCAGATCTTCCTTGGATTTTCTGTCAAGTCGGTACATAGAATTATACTTCCGAATTCACTGAACGCTTCACGCATAGCCCTCCTTACGCTAACTTTGACATCGTTTAGCTTCTGTTTGTCTGAGAGGTTTTGGCTGCGTTTAAACTTGCAGTGAAGCTCTCTTTCCTTTCGCAGTAGTCTCCTAACTTCGTTGTTGAACCACGGTGGGTTTTTCCCGTCCCTCACAGTTTTACTCGGCACGTACCTGTCTAAAACGCATTTTACAATTGCCCTGAACTTTTTCCATAAACACTCAACATTGTCAGTGTCGGAACAGAAATTTTCGTTTCGACCTGTTAGGTAGTCTGAAATCTGCCTTCTATTACTTCTTGCTAAACAGATAAAACTTCCTCCCTTTTTTTATATTCCTATTTACTTCCATATTCAGGGATGCTGCAACGGCCTTATGGTCACTGATTTCCTGTTCTGCGCTTACAGAGTCGAAAAGTTCGGGTCTGTTTGTTATCAGTAGGTCCAAGATGTTATCTCCACGAGTCGGTTCTCTGTTTAATTGCTCGAGGTAATTTTCGGATAGTGCACTCATTAAAGTGTCACTCGATGCTCTGTCCCTACCACCCGTCCTAAACATCTGAGTGTCCCAGTCTATACCTGGTAAATTGAAATCTCCACCTAAGACTATAACATGCTGAGAAAATGTGTGTGAAATGTATTCCAGATTTTCTCTCAGTTGTTCTGCCACTAATGCTGCTGAGTCGATCGGTCGGTAAAGGAGCCAATTATTAACCTAGCTCGGTTTTCTGGATGTTCTGGGAAATTACTGCAGATAGACGTCTGGGGATCTATTGATGATTCATTGTGCAAAGATTTCTAAGAAAATTTTGGAAGCACGAATTCTGGCAAAACTAGAAGGAAGAATGAGGGAAGAGAAACATGGCTTCAGAACGGGAAGGTCCATGGTGGATCTAATTTTTGCTGTAAGACAACTGCAGGAACAGCACTATGAATATGGAATAGATCTACTAATGACCTGGACCTTAGGAAAGCGTATGATAGTGTGTGTAGAAGCAAAGTGTGGATATCCCTGGAGAACAGAGGAGTAGCAAAACAGATTATTTGGAGGATAAGGGAAATGTATCATGGAGGTGTGAGCTGTGTGGAAGTGGGAGGAGAGAGATCAGCTTAGACTGAGCAGAGGAATGGCTTGAGGCAGGGAAGTGCACTTTCACCATTACTCTTCATTGTAGTGATGGATGATATAATGAGAACAGTAGCACAAATAACTGGTGAAAGGAAGATGAATGCTGTGGTGTTTGCAGATGATCTGATGATATAGGGGAATAAGGAGGAGGAAGTACATGAGCAGTTGGACGTATGGGAACGAAGAGTACAAGAATATGGGATGAATTTTAGTAGAAAGTAAGAGTGAGATGATTATCACAACAAGAAAGAAGGAGAGAGTAGCAACGAGAATAGCAGTTGGTGGGGAACGACTGAGGAGATGGAGAGTTTCAAGTACCTAAGATGCCTGATACAGGAAGATGGAAAAAACGATAGAGAAATAAATGAGCGGGAGAGAAAAGCAGAAGCATTTCGGAAGAGTGTCAGAAGCCTGATATGGAGTAAGGATGTACCCCACATCAGATAAAAGGTTGTCATACTATGTCTCGATCCTGACATATGCATCAGAAACCTGGGGTATGAAAGGAAGAGAGAAAATCAAAGTACAAGCTAGTGAGATGAAATTCTTGAGAAACAGTATTGGAGAGACAAAGATAGACAGGTCAAGAAATGAGGGGATCAGAGAGTTAATGAAGGTGGAACCGTTACAGGAGGAGATAGAGAAATCAAGGCTGAGATGGTATGGACACGTTAGGAGAATGGAGGAGAAGAGGATACCCAGGAGGATACACGAGATGAAACTGGAATGAAAGAGACCAAGAGGAAGACCGAGAGACAGATGGCTGAAAGGAGTAGAGGAATGCGTCCAGAAGAAAGGATGAGACTGGATCAAGATGAAGATGGAGAGATGGTGGCCAGATAGAAGACGATGGAAAGGCCTATTTTCCATACAGACCTGGCCAGAGACCTGGAAACTGTCCAAGATGATGATGACGCCACGTCCTGGACATGTTTTATTAGTTTCACCAGATCAATAACAACAAAATGAATGGAAATTGTGCTTTACTTTAACCTCGTACAGTTTTTTTCATATTAGCGAAGTTGCTAAATTTTAGGCAAAAATCTTTTATTAGCCGTAACTCCGTAACTAAACATTTGCGGACCTATGTTTATAGAACTTTTTTCTTTAGTTTTACTTGTAAAATAACGTATTAAAATATTTGCATGTCTTCGTGAATCACCCTGAGCACAATGCATTGCTCAAGAAACATCGAAACGATAGTCCATTTCATCCCACACGCGAATCAACAGGTCCCTACTTATTGAATCTTTAGCTTCAACAATTCGATTTCTCAGCTTTTGAAGAATAGCTGCCATAGGTGGGACATATACTGTTATTTATGTACCACCACAGAAAAAATAATACAGTCTGACTTTTGAACCTAAAAGCAATGAAGAAGATCTTGTGGTTCATCTCTCCCAAGCCAATGTTGTGGGCTGGTGTTATTAAGATAACGCCGCACCTCAAGCGTAAAGTGAGGCGGGGCGCCGTCATGCATGAAAATAGAACCATTACAATCTTCGTGATGTTGACGAAACAACGAGTTTTGCAGTATGTCCAGGTATGACATTCCGGTCACAGCTTCCTACACGAAAAAGAAAGTTTTAAAGACTTTTCGAACAGAAACAACATAAAATACGTACAGTTTCGGTGAGTCTCTTTCATTTTCGACGACGACGCCAGGATTTTGTGACCCCTAGATCCTTACACTAGGTTTGTGTAAGTTGAAGTTCGTGGTCTGTCCGTCTTGTAGACTGCCGTGGGCTCTGTGTAAACGCATCTCGGATACGCTAAAGATTTTCATCAGACGTTCGTGGCCGACCCATACTTTTTCCTTTGCATAGACAATCAACTTCTAAGAATTTTGTGTACCAGTCATAAATCAGCATCTGCAGGGGCGGCTTCTTGCTGAATCAACGGCGGAATTCACGTTGCACTTGAACAAAGGACTGACTTCACGCGGATTCCAACACACTAAATGATTTCCCTTGTGGTGTATTTGCCACGTTGCTATAAACAAACAACAGTCCAACTGTGTCAAAGTTTCGAACCTTCCTCTGTCCAGTGATACGCGCAGTGTGTATTTATCTCTTATAGTTTACTTGTAATAAACAACTGAAATTTGTTCTTTCTTTTTCAATCACCCGATATATGAAGCTTACAGTGACACTTAAAGGTGAATGTAAATGTACTCACGCGGCTAACTCTGATAATTAGCTAGAATTAATTTGGCGATAGGCCCGTTAACAAGCTGTAGAAAGAGTTTCAATCCAGCTTTGTCTGAGAAGGTGGAGATTGAAAATATGAAGGAGTATAGTGCAGAATACTGCTCTACCAAGCGAGAATGGAGTGACTAGAAAAGTAATTAGACGATATTTTGATTTGGGATCACGACTGCCAGATCCTCAGCGTACATATTAAACTACTGTACGTGGCGAATGTGGTTAAGACTGAAAAAACAATAAAAACCTTCAACAATAGCTAAAATTCGTGGATATATACTATGTGATCAAAAGTATCGGGACACCTGGCTGAAAAAACAAGTTCGTGGCACCCTCCATCGGTAATGCTGGAATTCAGTCCGATCATCCTGATTTAGGTTTTCCGTGATTTCCCTAAATCGCTCCAGGCAAATGCCGGGATGGTTCCTTTGAAAAGGGCATGGCCGACTTTCTTTCCCGTCCTTTCCTAAGTCGATGAGACCGATGAACTCGCAGTTTGGTCTCTTTCCAAAACAACCCCTCCCCTTGCATGGTTGCCTCTCGCCTTGGTCTTCACGAAAGTGGTTTGTACTCTCAGGCATAAGTCCTTGAATTTTCCTCTGGAATTTGAGCCGTTCAGTTAGCCTAGGCGTTATTACGGAGGCTTTGACCTTGCCTCCATCCTCGCCAGGTTCTCCATACATATTCCTCACATTTTTTCTGGTCTGTTGTGCTGTTTCTTGTGTCTTCTTCCCTTGGTGCTATCGTATCATGATAATGGTGTGGTGTAGGTGTCAGGACAGGTTGGTGGTTGTGCTTGTGCCCCACTGCACACAGAATTTTTGTGACACCCCTGCTCTCCCTATTTTCACGCACTCCCCTCCTGTTCTTTCCACTTCTTGAGATCCCCTTCCATGAATCAACCAACCATACTGTTGTGTGTTAGCAATCTTGAGCAACACGTAGGTTTGCCATATCAACTCACTTTCCTTCACATATCCTCACAAGAAAAAATCGCATGGGGTCATACCTGGTGCTGTTAGAGGCAAGGAGTGTAGGGCAGCGTCTCGGGTCACATGTGCACTACCCAGTGCTGAGGCTGTGTGTCAATAAGAAACTGACGTACATTGTTGTGCCAGCATGGTTAAGCTCCTTCCTGTTGCAAAATGAAGTCATCAGAGTCCTCCTGAAGTTGTGGGAAAAGCCAGTTCTGCAGCATTTGAAGATAGCTCATTCCAGTCACTGTGGTTTCCTCAAAACACAAGGGACTGTGCACTTTTTTACGAGAGATAGTACAAAAAGGTTCACTTTTGGTGAGTCTCTTTCATGCTCAGTAATTGTCATGAGGGTTCTGGAGTCCCCATAGGTGTACGTTACTGCTAACATGAAATGTTGCTTCATCACTGAACATTAACTGTGGTAAAAATGTAAAAAGATGTTGTTCATGCTACTGCCAGTGGACACATAGAGCGTTTATAATAATAGCTAAAACATTAAAATTTTGTGAATATATTGCAGTTCATCCCATGTTTGTAGTATGTGTTTATCAATAAATATGGAATTTTAAAATCAGGTCGTTCTTTTTGAAACACCTTGTATTTTCCAAAACATTTTCTTAATTCTTCCTGTTTGCTGTTGAACGGTTGTGGCTCAAATGTTTTGAGCCGTATACGTTCTTGCAAGGCTGTCGACCAGATTTGTCTAAACAGGCCAGCTCAAATTGGTCGTACATTTTACAAAGTAATAAAGATATAAACCTTTAAATTACGTGCAAAAGTAAGATATATAATTTGCTATTACTTACGGAGAAGAATGAGAGCTCTCCAGAACCAGCCACGTGAATCATTAGGTAGGAGCCATCGTGGAGCAGTCCAGAAAGATCAGTGAAGGGCAGATGAGGCTGCCCAGACGCCAGAGTCGCTGTGAGGGTGCCGCAGTAGGCAGTGTACAGCAGTAGCGCCGCCAATGACGCCGAAAGCAGCGAAACCCGCACACAGCCCCGAGAGGTGACGTCATGTCCGGTGCCGCTACCTGCGTGCACCAACAGCGCGTGAGGACGCCGTTGTAGGACGTGTGCAGCAGCAGCAGCGGCGCCATCGATAAAGGCTGGTTCCCACTAGGGCTGCCGCGCGTCAAAACCGCGCGTCATCGGCGTGGTTGCCATAGAAACGGCGTCAACGGCACGTCGCGGCGGGCTCTGCGTCGCGGATTGACCATGTCGAACCGCTTCCGCTGCCGCGTGCCGCGCTCCAGGTGCGCGCCGCCAATCACAGAACGCGCTGAGCGTGACGTCAGGTACGGAACCCTGGGCCACGCGAACTTTCGCCGAACCGCTGGCGCGGACGCGGCGGCAGCTATGAAATACTTATCATCCGATTCCGAGGAAACTATTCGGTAGAAAAATTTGATTCTTGGGCATGTTACAGCCTGATATCTTCTCTGGATAAAGAACCGAATTTCTTTTCGTTATTCGTGGTGGTTACTTGCTGTATCGCATTTACGTAAACCTTTACACGAAATTTTAATGAGTGTGCAGAGGTAAAAACGCATTGCGTGGACTTTGCGTACAGTTCATTTTAGGTAATACATTATTGCGTATGAAATTTAGTCAACATATCGAAATTGTTTTTAAAGCTGAGAGCAGATCGATAGCTATCACCGTTCTCGTGATATTGAATGATATGACGGCGGACGGGCTGTGCCGTGAATCGCGCGTGGGTCGCTCGCGACGCGACCGATACTTCGTCCTGCTCGTCGTAAACCATGTGGTTGTATCAACCGCAAATTTCGTAAACGTTTCAAGAAATCGAAACGTGTTTTTTTGCAAACAATAACTTGTGAAAAGTCATGTATTTCGTCGCATGATAAATATCCTAAATCTGTTTATCTACCGAGATATGAAAGTAACTATAGTTTTTCAGAAGGGATAGATGAATTTTTTTGAAATGGCATTTAATAGAATGTGGAATGAGAAGTTAAACCGAAACTAATTTGCTGGTATGCCATAAGATGTAATTTGCTAAGTATCTACAGCTATTGATTATTTCCTTTGGTAAGTAACGAAGGTTTTTTTCTTTATCCAGTGGGATAAAGACGCTTTTCGCCTTTTACTTTAAGGCATCTTCGGTGGAATCTAGAATGATTCAATTTTGTTTTGATATGTGATACATGAAGATTATAAAACAGTTCACATCTTTTTTTACGTGAATAACTGATTACTTATAGTGAATAGAGTTTTTGGCGGTCATCTGCGTTTCCCCTCACCTGGTCACATGCTGGAGGTTGAACTGAAACTTATATTATGGAACGTAAGCATATTTTCAGGCCGGCCGGAGTGGCCGTGCGGTTCTAGGCGCTAGAGTCTGGAACCGAGTGACTGCTATGATCGCAGGTTCGAATCATGCCTCGGGCATGGATGTGTGTGATGTCCTTAGGTTTAATTAGTTCCAAGTTCTAGGCGACTGATGACGTCAGAAGTTAAGCCGCATAGTGCTCAGAGCCATTTGAACCATTTGAACCACATTTTCGTGTTTGCTCTTTTTTCTTCTGTCAATAGCTGTAGACATTTTACCGAAAACACTGATTTGAAGTCGTAACTACAGTGTGTTTACCTCATGTCCCTTCCTGTTTGGTTTGTTTATGTACATGTTGCCAACGTAAAGAATTATATGCTGAAAACTAATGTTTGTTTATTTCTGTTCTCCTTATATCTGTATGTGTGTGTGGCTAGCCAGTGATAGTTATAGAAAGTTGAAAGTGAATGCAGTAGTTGTCAGACAGTGGTTGAAAGATTTGGTGTTCAGCTGATTTCAGTTTTGGTTTAAATGTTTTGTGGAGGAGTGCATGGAAGAGTAAATTCACTGCTTATATTAATAGACAAAATAGTAGAATAGCATTTCAACAGATGATTATTATCAGACTACTATCACGTAACCTCTTTGTCCTCACTCTTTGATGCCTCATAATATGTCCTGTCAACTTACCCCTCTTGTAGTCAAAGCTGTGCCGTAATTTCCTCTTCCTCCTCTATTTAATTCCGTACCTCTTCTTTAGTTACACGATCCTCATATCTAATCTTCAGCATTCTTATTGATCACCACATTTTGAAAGCGTCCATTGTCTTTGTGAGAGAAGTGTTCATCGCCCACATTTCACTTACATACAAAGCTGCTCTCCACACAAATACTGCACTCGACGCATACCTTTGTAAAATAGTACCCAATCATTAGAATTTATATTCGATATGAACAAATTTTCTTTTTCAGAACGCTTTTCTTGCTGTTCACAGTCTTCATTTTATATCCTCTCTACTTCTGCCTTCTCAATTACTGCTTCCCTTTCAAGTCATTGAAGTCTTAGAAATGCAGTTTGGTTTCTGTACAAGTTGTAGAGCTTCAAAGAATGTTTTAATTAAGATTGTCAAAACCTTTCTCTAAACATGCAAATGCTGTAAACACAGTTTTGCAGTTCTTCAGTCTGTCTACTTAGGTAAGTGGTAGGATCAGTATTGCCTTGCGTGTTCAGACATATCACAGGAATCTAACATTGTGCTTATGTTAGTTTGTACAACCCCTCCACCTCTCCTCTCTACATATTCCTTCCACTTTCTAGCCTTCTCTTATTTGCTTATTTCTGGCTTGTCAAATGAGTTCTTGACAGTTGCTTGTCCTTTGAGCAAAGGTCTCTTTGTTCTTTCTCATTTTCATTCCCCTATGTTTTCCAAGTGCAAAATCGCGTTGCAATTTTGGACTTTCTGTCAACGTCATGTTTAGACATTTCTATTTCCCATGGCCTACTTTATTTGCTGCATTTTTATATTTTTCCCTCTTGTCAAATTTAATATATCACGTTTTATCTAACGATTTCTACTATACCTTCTTCCCGTTCACATACTCTGCTGCATTCACCACTTCTTCTCTCAAAAATATCCATTCGTATTCTAGCGGATACCTTCCTTTGTTTCAGTCAGTCGTTGCATTACAGTAACTTTAAGATTATCGAAAAACTGTGGGTCTTGACTTATTCAAGTTCCATTTCCTTAATTTGCTACCGTTTACTGTCTCTTTAGTTGTAAACTGCAGCTCGTAGCCAATAAATTATTGTAGGTTAGTGTCTGCACCGGGAAATGTCTTATAATTTAAAATCTGGTTTCGAAAACTTTGTTCCAAATATGTATTATTTTTTCATGATTCTTAAGCAAGGTGCTGGCGATGATTACATTATGCTCTGTGCGAAATTCTATCAGGTGGCTTCCACTTTCATCCCTTCCCCCAAGCCTTTGTGTTCTTACTGTTTTCGTGTTCCTGCTACTGTATTACATTTTAAATTTTTGTCTCGCTTAACTATCTGAATAATCTCTTTTGTCGTACATTGTTTCAATGTGTTAAGAGACAGTGAACAATCATGAATGGTAGTCATGAAATCTGTTTATGGTGAAATGAGAAAACATGAATAATGAAATATGTGAAAGAGTACATTGTACAGAAAATGATAAATTGGTATGTCTTCACCCAACTTCGTCTTTCCTCCATGTAGGTGTAAGATACAGTTAATCAAACGCACCGGGCGTTTCAGTGGTTCCCACCCCGCACCTCAGTAGCTGTACATTGGCTACCGCTAGCGTCTGCTGCTTCCAGATGGGAACGCCAATTCCGCGAGCCGCCGCGTCAAAACGGAAAACGCTTACCGCTGCCGTTGCCGCACGACGCACTGCCGCGCTCTAGTGGGAACCGGCCTTAACAGCAGTGCCCTCACACTGTCAGAGGAGGGGACATCACAACGAGTGCGACTCCCTGCAGACACCAGCAGAGAGTGAGAACGCTGCAGTGTTGCCAACTACCTTCTCCATTGCACCCAATGGATATTAAACTTCGCCAAAGTTGGCTCCTCTTTCGTTACATCTCAAAACATTTCAATCGACTGACAGGGCTGGAAATACACTGTCAGACAAAAATATCACAATATCAAGAAGGAGTTAAACCAGAAGTTGGTAGGGGTGTTTTTACATCTGAAAAATGATGTCTATTCAGAATTCGCGGCAGTCGTATAACACTAGCGATAGTAGCGTGACTATGAGGATGGAAATCAAGTTTGCTTTAAATACATGCTGTAACGATCGTGAGTGTTAGTTATCCTTGAGAATGGACACAGGGAATTGATGTTGTCAAGAATGCTTTTAGGGCAACGAAGACACTATTATCAGCACCTCACTGAGTTTGAACGAAGTCGTGTAATAGAGCTACGAAAAGGTGGATGTTCCTTCTGTAGTACTGCAGCAAGGTTTGGCAGAGGTGATCACGGGAATGTTCGGTCGCAAGAAGACCATAGCATGTGACACTACTGAGAGGGAAGAACATTGTGTTTGGTGTATGTCTCTGGTGCATTTTACAACATCTGCAGCAGCAATCTGAGCAGCAGCTGACACCACAGTGACACAACGAACTGTTACAAATCGGTTACTTCAAGGACAGCTCCGAGCTGGACGCCCTGTAAAGTACATTCCACTGATCCCAAACCACCATCATTTGCGACTTATGAGGTGACAAGCGAAAACTCACTGGAGGGTAAGGTCTGTTGTGTTTTCTGATGAAAGATGGTTCTACCTCAGTGCCAGTGATGGCTTTGTGTTGGTCAGAAGGAGGCCAGTTGTGGACCAGCAACCAACCTGTCTGTGTGCTAGACACTCTTGACCTACACCAGCAATTGTGATCGGGGATGCGATTTCATAAGACAGCATGGCATTCTCGTGGTTAATCCATGTGCCTTGAATGCAAATTTGTATATGAGTCTGATGACTGGATCTGTTGTCGTGCAATTCATGAACAGCATTCCAGTGGGTGTTTTCGAGCAGGATAATGCTCGCTGATACACTGCTGTTGTAACCCAACACGTTCTACAGAGTGTCGACATTTTGACTTGGCCTACTTGACCACCAGATTTGTCACTAGTCGAGCACATATGGGACATCATCAGACGACAAGTCCAACATCATCCACAAACAGCATTATCCGTCCCTCTATTGACCAACCAACTGCAACAGGCATGGAACTCCATCTCACAAACTGGCATCTGACACCTGTGCAACACAATGCATTCGCATTTACATGCTTGCATCGGACATTCTGTGGTTACACCAGTTATTAACGCACCAACATATCAAATTTGGAATGGTTTCTCTCAGTTTTAAGTTAACCTGTGATCTTGCAAGGTTAATCACTTAAGTATGTTACCTAGACAAATGTATTCCCAAAATATCATTACTCTACATTAATTATTTTTTGATGTTGCATATTTCCACCACTGTGTTATAAATTAAACTATTATTAGAAGTACAACTATTATTTGGACACAAGTCTAGAATCTTGTCAGTTATATACAAGAGTAAACTATTTTGGTTATTTATCAATCAAATCATCATCAGTTGCCAACATAGCTGAAAGAGAAATTAGCAGGCTCACATCATTTGCCAGGAAGTACTTGAGTTATAGGGTAACACTGATATTTTTCATACTGTAAGTACTGAAATACTGATACTGAATGAGGGCTTGATGACACTCAATCCATTGTCTATATCTGGTCCATTGTTGAAAGAGTAATCGATGGCATTCAGTCCACTGGAAACACTCACCACAGATGATTGTGTGGGTAATAATCATGTTTCGATGTCTATATATATATATATATATATATATATATATATATATATATATATATATATGTTACAGGCTTTTAAATGATACTTACCTGCTGCTACTGTTGAATTTTTAGAAATACTGGATGATGATGAATTTGCTAACCCATTCTCATCTTTCATGAGCTCACAGGGCTTGTGTGCAAATGTAGACCAATGTTAATATGTACTGGAGAGGACTTCACAACAACCAGCCTGCTGCATACTCTCTCATTCGCACCCATGAACTTGGTGGTGTGGGATGGGGGGGAGGGGGGGCAGGGACTAGTGCACATGAATGCATTTGTAAGTAATGTATCTTACTCTCACTATATATACACATTCACATTATATTTGTCTGTGATTGCTTTTTTTCTAGAAGTACTGGTTGGTGCAGAAGTACAATTTCAAACAGCTAAGTTCACTATTATACAGCATTTATTGCGATGATCAGCTTCAGCAAGCTACTTTGCCATCATTGGGTTTTCTGCAGTACATTTCACTGAATCTTAATCAAGTGCATATTATACCCCATCATATCATAGACCAATATTTCGTGAACATGAGAACAATAGTATATCAGCAAGTCAAGCATAAAATGAATATCATTTAAAACAGTGTATATACTGTACTGATTATACAAACTCATGTTCATACATTAGCATAATGAAGACTACCAGAAGACTGAAAGACTTGTTTTAAGTAATAGTTATTTTATGCTTGACTTGCTGATATACTACTGTTCTCATGTTCATGAAGTACCATTATGTGATATGAATCAGTATAATATGCGTTTCATCAAGATTCTGTGAAATGTACTGCAGAATATCTAGTGATGGCAACATAGTTTGCTGAAACTAGTCATCATAATAAGTGTTGTAAAGTAGCATCCTGGCTGTTTGAAGTTGTACTCCTGTTTCCATATTAATATAGATTGCCCCTAACTTGACAATGTCAGGTATACGTAATTTCAGATGATGCATTGATGCCACAGATGATTATACCAACGGACATGTCAGACCCTAGAAGAGACTTCTCATAAATTAATTCATGTAAGTCTCTAAAAAATTGTTCAATACATGCACACAGATTTTGCTTGCTGATTTTTTCTTTTTCGAGAAGTATTGAACGACTGTGTGCCCGGAATGGCATTGTGAGGCCCTGGACTGTGAAAACTCTTATCAGGACCATTGTTAAGAGTGTCAAAATTGTCATTGTGAGCACTCATTCCAGAACCATCATTATGACCACACACACTATCACCAAAAGTGTCTACATCAGTCCCTAATGATCTGTCATCTAGCACCATTTTCTCAGCCCATCCTATTAATGAGCATCAGTTATGCCCTGATGCAGGTTATCATGCACAATCATTTGTGGAAACATGATCATGTGTGCCCAGATTGAGCATTCGGCTAGATATTGTAATTTAAACCTATCCCTGAAGAGTGTTTGGGATTGGGAAATCACCGAATTCTAGATCATCTGCCACATACTGCAGTAAAATGCAAACTGGTGCAATGATGCGATTTTAACATAGTAAAAAATGGTGTTGTTGTTACAGCTAACATACGTTTGTAGGTGCAGATTAGTGAGATATCATGGGGCACCCCATTTGCTGAATGGCATGAGAAATCCATCAGTACTAGAATACAGACCCAATTCTCTGAATTCCAAGAACAAGAGTCTTGGAAAGACTTAAATAGGCTTCTGTGAGTGGGACAGCAATGGAAATTACTGATAAAATCCTCATGAATAACACCCAAAAGGAGTTTGGCCCAGGCCCATTTCCCTTCCACCCTAGCTCCACCCATCTCCTCCTACTGCACCCCATATTTTACCAGCCTTTAAAACAAAACAGCCTTACATAGCCTAGTATTTTACTGGCATTTAAAGAGAATCAGACTATCAATTTGTAGCCCAGACCTGCCATCTTTCCTATATACCAAACGAGGTGTAATTTTTTTTCAATTCTTTATTAAGCTACGTCCCTTCTCTTGGTAATATGGCATTCAGGGAGCTTCAAACCCACAGTTATATTTCCCAGTCACAACTCTGTTTTATCACTTAGTCTCATTTTTCAACTCTATCTTAAGCCATGCCACATTCTTACAAATATGCCAATTACAGAGAGCCTCTAAGCCAAAACACACGACTTAAGCTCACCTCCAACCATAGGCCAGTATTAAACCTAGAGTTAAAATGAAACAGCTAATCAATATGTATGCTAGAGCTGCCATCTTGTCAGCAGCCTGACACAGCTTCATTAGCAGACCAACAGCATTGCCAAATATGGACTTGAAAGCTAACACAGCTAGCTTTGTGAGAAGAACACACGCACACAATGAGATATATATAGACATATATATATATATATATATATATATATATATATATATATATATATATATATATATATATATCTTTACAAAATAATAATCAAGGTAAAAATGTTTCAAGAAAATCACAAAATACATAGATGAAATTTACTACTCTGGTAAAAGGACGACAACAGTATTTAACAACATGGGTAAAAATGTAAAAATTTTATGCATCACAGTTGATTTTTCAGTGTTACACCAACAAAATAAAATTTATGTTTTTAATATAACATACTATGCTCACATTAAATTTGCATTGAATGCAAACTGGATGCACCAACAATAGTCATCAGGTCACATGTATTTATGAAGAAACCAACATGAATAAGAAATTTGGTGCTAACAGCAACAATGAAACTGAATCTGGCTGTACACCTATTGGAATACATAAAAACAACTATCTTAGCAAAAAATCTTTTTCTTAAATTTTAAAATCACTGAAGGAAATTACAAATTACAAAGCTTTGTAAAGAGGTTTTTCTAAGGTATTTTTCGTATTTTGTTAGTTTACAGATCTGAAGATGGTTGTTACTTATAACCATAACTAGCTGGTCCATGACTTTTATAGTGCGTCATTCAAAGATATAACAGCAAGGACTATGGTCCATTTCTATACTTCGATATAGCCATTCAAACTTTTTGTGCTTTTACTTTCAGAAACCTAAGTATCCAATTCCATTCTTGTATTCAATTTAAAATCCCTTCATATAGTCCACAGATCCTGTTATCGGCAATTCAGCATATAGTAGAGTTTAATATTGAGCGCTACTTTCTCTCACGCACACAGTTCCTCAGATATTCTTATCCCATGACGTTATGGCACGTTTCAATGTGTGTCTGTGCCATATAAATTAACTATAGTCACTTTTCTTGCAGTTCAACAGAAGTACCCTGATTGCTTCCATAGCATTTCACACGGAAATACCAGCTATATCGCAAGCTGCAGCTATGTAAACTTATTCAGAGCGCAGAGGACAAGACAAGAGAACTAACAATACTCACACATGGTTTATGTAGTAGAATTTAGAAACAAAAATAGCTGCATTCTTGATTTCCCTGAGGCACTACTTTGCTGTGGGTGTTATTCTGATGAGAGATTATATATCGATAATTTTAATTAAAAACTTTTCAGTGCTAGTAATTATTTCTGATATTATTGATCACCTCTCCCTTGTATGAGAATAAGCCTGCTAATATTGTTCTCAATTAAAAGAGCCGCTATAACATTTCAGATTCATAGTACAATGTAGAGATCGTAATTTCAGTTTCAAAAAACATAAACAATCAATAGATTAGAATAAAATTTTCATAATACAGCTGCAAAATGTACATTACAGTTTCAGTTTCGTAGTTCATACCAGAAAAGATAAATTGGTTTCAGTTCATTCAATTAGTTGTGCTAACAATTATTATGACTTTTATTTCACATGAAATTCGACAGACTCAAATCAATTCAGTTATTTATAATAACCCAAAAAATCAGCAATAAACATTTAATAATTCAGATTCTATCGCTATTAAATTTGAGATTTAAATCTGTGATGTTCCATAGAGCTTCACCTCACTCACAAGGTTTTGTCTCAAAATAAATCCAGTAAAGCACAGTATGAATGTAAGTACTACTTGAACAGACATAAAAACATTTTAATCAACAAATGATCCAGAATAATACATTAGCTATCAATAAACAATTAGTTAATGTAACAGTTAACACTTGCAAGCACACTTGATCACAGCAGGCTATTACAAACACAATGTGAAATAGAATCTTCATGTAAATCAAAGGATCAATATTTTAACTGTCTTTAATTGGTAGCTGTTCTCTCATTAAAGAGTCAGATATGGAATTAGTTAGAACCAAATCGCAGATAAGGGTGAATGTATCAACTTATGTAGCTTGGTTTTAAGTTGTGATGATGCAGGATAATTACATATTAGATAAAAATTGTGTGAACAACATCAACAACGGCATAAAGGCTGGATTGGTCATTAATCAAAAAGTCATGCTTATAAATAGGATGACTTTATTGCTCACAATATGATGCATTTCTGACTTTGCCATATTCATGTATCTGTTAAAAAATAGTAAAGATACATACAAATTACGAAACAGAGTCAGAAAGTGAAATACAAGAGCAACTCTTAGCTGTACACACAGGGTACTTCAAGGAAAAATGGAGGTTGGAGCAACATGCTGAATGTAAATACACTCCTGGAAATTGAAATAAGAACACCGTGAATTCATTGTCCCAGGAAGGGGAAACTTTATTGACACATTCCTGGGGTCAGATACATCACATGATCACACTGACAGAACCACAGGCACATAGACACAGGCAACAGAGCATGCACAATGTCGGCACTAGTACAGTGTACATCCACCTTTCGCAGCAATGCAGGCTGCTATTCTCCCATGGAGACGATCGTAGAGATGCTGGATGTAGTCCTGTGGAACGGCTTGCCATGCCATTTCCACCTGGCGCCTCAGTTGGACCAGTGTTCGTGCTGGACGTGCAGACCGCGTGAGACGACGCTTCATCCAGTCCCAAACATGCTCAATGGGGGACAGATCCGGAGATCTTGCTGGCCAGGGTAGTTGACTTACACCTTCTAGAGCACGTTGGGTTGCACGGGATACATGCGGACGTGCATTGTCCTGTTGGAACAGCAAGTTCCCTTGCCGGTCTAGGAATGGTAGGACGATGGGTTCGATGACGGTTTGGATGTACCGTGCACTATTCAGTGTCCCCTCGACGATCACCAGTGGTGTACGGCCAGTGTAGGAGATCGCTCCCCACACCATGATGCCGGGTGTTGGCCCTGTGTGCCTCGGTCGTATGCAGTCCTGATTGTGGCGCTCACCTTCACGGTGCCAAACACGCATACGACCATCATTGGCACCAAGACAGAAGCGACTCTCATCGCTGAAGACGACACGTCTCCATTCGTCCCTCCATTCACGCCTGTCGCGACACCACTGGAGGCGGGCTGCACGATGTTGGGGCGTGAGCGGAAGACGGCCTAACGGTGTGCGGGACCGTAGCCCAGCTTCATGGAGACGGTTGCGAATGGTCCTCGCCGATACCCCAGGAGCAACAGTGTCCCTAATTTGCTGGGAAGTGGCGGTGCGGTCACCTACGGCACTGCGTAGGATCCTACGGTCTTGGCGTGCATCCGTGCGTCGCTGCGGTCCGGTCCCAGGACGACGGGCACGTGCACCTTCCGCCGACCACTGGCGACAACATCGATGTACTGTGGAGACCTCACGCCCCACGTGTTGAGCAATTCGGCGGTACGTCCACCCGGCCTCCCGCATGCCCACTATACGCCCTCGCTCAAAGTCCGTCAACTGCACATACGGTTCACGTCCACGCTGTCGCGGCATGCTACCAGTGTTAAAGACTGCGATGGAGCTCCGTATGCCACGGCAAACTGGCTGACACTGACGGCGGCGGTGCACAAATGCTGCGCAGCTAGCGCCATTCGACGGCCAACACCGCGGTTCCTGGTGTGTCCGCTGTGCCGTGCGTGTGATCATTGCTTGTACAGCCCTCTCGCAGTGTCCGGAGCAAGTATGGTGGGTCTGACACACCGGTGTCAATGTGTTCTTTTTTCCATTTCCAGGAGTGTATTAGTGGTTACAGGATGTGTATATAACAGTCATAAGCAGACTATTGAAAAAATCTTAAAACGAAACTTAGAGGTTAACATTAATGCCAGATGGGAGTATAGCAGTGACACTAGCGTAATACTTCGTCCTAACTGACAACACAGCCCGAAAAATTAAACATAAAAATACATAGTTAAACTGTATGTTTATGTAGTACGATGCAACCAAAACAAAATTTCTAATTTCTCTAGAAGTGAGCATATGCACATTATTACTGATTAATGTCTTGGGGGTGACAGAGCAAGAAAGTATTTTATCAAGACACTGAATTGTCAGACCTGTACTCATAACCTTAGCTGGGGAAAGCCAAACAGACTGGGTTAAAGCAACACTCACAACAAAAACACACTTAGCGTTTCCTCCTCACTAGAATGCAACAAACCACAATGAGAACTGGGACTGGCTAGGAAGACTGACATTTCAGATATTCCTTGGCTAACTTTCTGAGGTCTGAATTGAGAGGAAGGGCCAAGAAGGTGTTCTTTAAATTTAATTATGGTCTTAAAAGTACCCAAATGACACCAACAAAACAAGGAAAGAAAGTAATTAAATACAGCTGGGATCAGCTCTTTTGGGGGACAAATCTTTTAACTTCTGTTGAAGCGGTTACAATAATATATGACTTGTTGTTCAAACTATACCTGGCTAGTCCTGCTTCTTAATATTCACGCGCACTTTATCCTGCTCCTACTGCTTCTTCATATTCCAGGAAAGTGATAGAATCTCAGTAAGTGAAGCTGTACTACACTGAAGATTATCACCTGACTGCAAGATCTCAGTGGACTTCAGATCTCAACTAAACATACAACTCAGCACATCAGCTAAGTGGTTGTCATAACCCTTTATGTGTTTTATGGTAAACTGGAAAACTGAAACATGAACTACCCAGCATGCTATCCTGCCAGCCATATAGGGTACAACCAGAACCCAGCTTAGCTTGTTATTGTTTCAAATAAGAAATATCAGTGCTCCAAATACAACTTTATGTTTTCTCGATCAAATAAAAATGTCAGTCCTTCCAATTTGTATACAAAGTATTTAACCTCTGCCATGGTGCAGGTTTCCCGCATCGTCCCCAGTGCTCCTCGGAGTATGGGACTTCATCATCATCATCACTGAGAGAGCCCTCTATGTATACATGATCAGCTGACGATTTCTATTAAATTCTTGTAACAGGGTGGCAGTGACTCCAGATTTGGTAGCATCCGTTTGGAGAATAAACTGACTCTGATAATCCAGAATGGTTAGCACAGAACCACTACTGAGATCCTGCTTCAGTGGATCAAAAGCTGACTGATGGGTGTCTGACCACTGAAAACTCTCCCTAACAATAAGGTTGGTTTAAGATGGCAGGTAGCTGGTCGAAGTTTGAGTGAACTTCCTGAAAAAGTTAAGATCTCCAATAAACCATTCGGTTCCCTTCTTAAGCTGGAGAGAAGAGGGTGAACAATTATTAATAGACTTCGTCCTCTGTTTAACTTTACTGGCTGAAACTAGATGACCCAGAAAGAAATCTGAACACAGGCCAAATTAAGCTGTTGATCCCGCCTTCCTAGAACAGGGCAGCACCTGCTTAAGATACTGAATGTGCTGTATGGTTGCTGTAAACAACTACATCATCGAGGTAATTACATACAAAACGAAATTTCAGTTCATAGAAGATATAATCTAACAGAGATGATAAAGACTGCTACACCAGTAGACTATCGTGAAGGGAACTTTGTTCATCGCAAACAAATTGCAATCCATGCAGGAAGCAGTTAGACATAGATTCTTCAGCTAGGTGTTTCTGGCAGTAGGTGTGGTTCAGGTACAAAACAATGAAATAGTGTACTCCAGTAAACCAAGTAACCAAGTGCGAAGATCACCCAGGGGCACTGAACTCAAAAATAGCTTCTGGTTAAGCAATCTGTAGTCTACGACAAACCTATAACTTTGCTTTTGCCTTTTGGAAACAAAAACAATATCGATACATGCAGAGTGATGGAAGACCTAATGACACCGTCCTCTCTCAGTTGATCAGTAATCTGCCACAACTCGTCGATATTTGGCGGCGGTAATCAGTGAGGAGAATGACATACTCGAGACTGGTTAGTGAGTTGGAACTGAGACTTGACTTTGATACTTACAATCAAGTGTAGGGCTGTAAAACCTAGAAATTCACTTAATAAACTTAGTAACTGTTGAGTTTCATCTTTTCCCCAATTTCAGACATCAGATTGGAAATCGCTCCAGTTAATACTTTTAACTGAGGAAGGTTGATAATGACTGCATAAGAGACAGTCCCTACCTGGATAATACACTCCTGGAAATGGAAAAAAGAACACATTGACACCGGTGTGTCAGACCCACCATACTTGCTCCGGACACTGCGAGAGGGCTGTACAAGCAATGATCACATGCACGGAACAGCGGACACACCAGGAACCGCGGTGTTGGCCGTCGAATGGCGCTAGTTGCGCAGCATTTGTGCACCGCCGCCGTCAGTGTCAGCCAGTTTGCCGTGGCATACGGAGCTCCATCGCAGTCTTTAACACTGGTAGCATGCCGCGACAGCGTGGACGTGAACCGTATGTGCAGTTGACGGACTTTGAGCGAGGGCGTATAGTGGGCATGCGGGAGGCCGGGTGGACGTACCGCCGAATTGCTCAACACGTGGGGCGTGAGGTCTCTACAGTACATCGATGTTGTCGCCAGTGGTCGGCGGAAGGTGCACGTGCCCGTCGACCTGGGACCTTACCGCAGCGACTCACGGATGCACGCCAAGACCGTAGGATCCTACGCAGTGCCGTAGGGGACCGCACCACCACTTCCCAGCAAAATAGGGACACTGTTGCTCCTGGGGTATCGGCGAGGACCATTCGCAACCGTCTCCATGAAGCTGGGCTACGGTCCCGCACACCGTTAGGCCGTCTTCCGCTCACGCCCCAACATCGTGCAGCCCGCCTCCAGTGGTGTCGCGACAGGCGTGAATGGAGGGACGAATGGAGACGTGTCGTCTTCAGCGATGAGAGTCGCTTCTGTCTTGGTGCCAATGATGGTCGTATGCGTGTTTGGCGCCGTGCAGGTGAGCGCCACAATCAGGACTGCATACGACCGAGGCACACAGGGCCAACACCCGGCATCATGGTGTGGGGAGCGATCTCCTACACTGGCCGTACACCACTGGTGATCGTCGAGGGGACACTGAATAGTGCACGGTACATCCAAACCGTCATCGAACCCATCGTTCTACCATTCCTAGACCGGCAAGGGAACTTGCTGTTCCAACAGGACAATGCACGTCCGCATGTATCCCGTGCCACCCAACGTGCTCTAGAAGGTGTAAGTCAACTACCCTGGCCAGCAAGATCTCCGGATCTGTCCCCCATTGAGCATGTTTGGGACTGGATGAAGCGTCGTCTCACGCGGTCTGCACGTCCAGCACGAACGCTGGTCCAACTGAGGCGCCAGGTGGAAATGGCATGGCAAGCCGTTCCACAGGACTACATCCAGCATCTCTACGATCGTCTCCATGGGAGAATAGCAGCCTGCATTGCTGCGAAAGGTGGATATACACTGTACTAGTGCCGACATTGTGCATGCTCTGTTGCCTGTGTCTATGTGCCTGTGGTTCTGTCAGTGTGATCATGTGATGTATCTGACCCCAGGAATGTGTCAATAAAGTTTCCCCTTCCTGGGACAATGAATTCACGATGTTCTTATTTCAATTTCCAGGAGTGTATGTAAAGGCAAACTTGTTTCCAGAGCTGTCTAAAACATAAACGACTTTTTCTATGAAATTGCATCCCAATACTAAATCAGCAGACATATACTCGCCGACAGGTCTTTAATAGGTCATGAAAACTCCAGAGTATTTAAACTAACTTGTATCTTTCCCATCAAAAGTAATGGCTGACCGCCCGCATCTCGTGGTCGTGCGGTAGCGTTCTCGCTTCCCACCCCCGGGTTCCCGGGTTCGATTCCCGGCGGGGTCAGGGATTTTCTCTGCCTCGTGATGGCTGGGTGTTGTGTGCTGTCCTTAGGTTAGTTAGGTTTAAGTAGTTCTAAGTTCTAGGGGACTTATGACCACAGCAGTTGAGTCCCATAGTGCTCAGAGCCATTTGAACCATTTTTTTTGTAATGACTGACCATTTACAATCCGAACCTACTTATCCAGACTCAACCAAAACTTTGCCATTAGAAACACACAATTCATTACTAAAATTATTTTAGGAAGCCCAGCTCATCAGCTCCAAACAAATCTGTATAGAATATGTACAAATATCATAAAACAACAAACTGCACCTGAGATGTACTGCATAGAACAGGATACATGGGCCAGTACTTGATTTCTATGCTCGCTAATATGACATTAACGATGGCAATAGTTCTGGTCACCTGAAAAATAACGAATTTTAGCATTCATCAAACAACCGTTTCAATCCTACAATTTTCATTGCGATAGGGTCTGCAGCTGTGATGAATTTTTAGAATGCTTTCATGATGCCTAGAGTAGGCATTCTCTTTATTTCATGTACAATTGTACAATTTCGGCCTTAGGCAATTTTCGAGTATCTAAAACGGAAACATTTTACAATGGACACATTAGTGACACTTGTGATTTTGACACAGGAAGAAATCATATCTGTAAATATACAAGGCACATTATAACTGACTTCATGGATATTTCCTTAGTAGTATATTATGCCATGCCCATCCTTGTTCAAATGTCTGCATGCAATGGTCAACAACAAATTAGATCTTTTTTAGTTATTTTAGGAGTGTGTTACTTTTGAGCAGTTGTTGCAAAGCTTATATACATAAGGTCGATATTTTAACGTTCTTAATACTCAGAAGATTATAACTGTTTTGCAGAAATTTGTTAATTGGCCTACATATACCTTTGTTCACAATTATATATAATTATTGTTCATCATTGGTGTAAATACGACAGTAAGTAATTTCTTTAAAGTAATATGATAATCGAGTAAAAAATGCTTTAGGGTTGCATGATCTTTCATATTACAGTCGCGTTCGTTGATGAGTGTAACGATAATTTTACTTTCCATGGTTCTTTAATGCTTTGTCGTAAATTTGCTAAAAAGTTGTCTACGAATTTTCCGTTATGCAGGTCTTTTTGCTCATTTAAAACTCTGTCTGACTGGTCTTTTAGGCAGATGTAAATTCCAGTTTTTTCCATTACATCCATTATTTTTGCTTTCTGTAACTTATGTAATATTTGAAGTGATTCATCTATGTTAGGGTCTTTGTCGTTAGCGTCTTTCAATCGCACAGCAAAGGTGGATGCGTTATTTTCGTTTATTGTCACGTGTTCTTTAAATCGTGCGCTAATTTTCCTTCCTGTTTGTCCAATGTAAACTTTAGAGCATTCTTCACAGTTAATTTTGTAGGTTCCTGATTGCGAAATTCGTAGTATGTGTCTCAATAATCGTTGTAGATTGTTATTGCTTCTGTAGCTAGTGTGTACTTCTGTGTTCTTGAAATATTGAGTAATTTTGTTGGAAACAATACCTAGATATGGCCATGAAAGAACTTCGTTTTTCCATGGTTCGTTTATTTCTCTAGTTGAAGTTGTTTCATGTATGGAATTGGTATGTGTTTTTTCGTTTTCTTTTTTAAATAATGTGTGCACTAAGTTTTTAGGAAAACCATTATTTACAACCATATTTCGGAGAAGATCTAGTTCTTTCTTAGTTACTTCTTCCTCCAGTGGTATGCATATATATATATATATATATATATATATTCTGTTTTAGAGATGGTGTCTCAGAAATGGTAACATGCATTCTTCACAAGCAATCACGCTGATTGCAGATTGTATCTTACTGTTTGAACATTGTATTCTGAATAGAAGCTGCATCTTTAAATATGAAGTCTCATTTAGTTTTCCTACCACTTTTTAAGTGAACATTAAAGTAAGATTTTTCACAGTCAATATGCTTATTGAACAAAGGTACATTCATCAGCACCTACGGCCTGATACGCTCACTAATCAGTAAGCAATGGTGATTTCATTTTCTAACAGGAGTTCACATAATATTTAATGAGATGATGACTATTTTCGAATATTTGAATGTAAGTCTAATACGTTATGCTATTGCTTCTGTGTTTTGTCTTTTTGACAGCAAACCTTACTACTGAGCAAATTCATTTACCTTTGTCATTTTCATACTTGCTTAGTGCTGCCTGACAAAGAATGTATTACATGTCCTCCCTTGTTGTTGTGGTCTTCAGTCCTGAGACTGGTTTGATGCAACTCTCCGTTCTACACTATCCTGTCCAAGCTTCTTCATCTCCCAGTACCTACTGCATCCTACATCCTTCTGAATATGCTTAATGTATTCATCTCTTGGTCTCCCTCTACGATTTTTACCCTCCACGCTGCCCTCCAATGCTAAATTTGTGATCCCTTGATGCCTCAGAATATGTCCTACCAACCGGTCCCTTCTTCTAGTCAAGTTGTGTCACAACCTCCTCTTCTCCCCAATTCTATTCAATACCTCCTCATTAGTTATGTGATCTCCCCATCTAATCTTCAGCATTCTTCTGTAGCACCACATTTCGAAAGCTTCTATTCTCTTCTTGTCTAAGCTATTTATCGTCCACGTTTCACTTCCATACATGGCTACACTCCATACAAATACTTTCAGAAACGACTTCCTGACATTTAAATTCATACTCGATGTTAACAAATTTTTCTTCGTCAGAAACGCTTTCCTTGCCATTGCCAGTCTACATTTTATATCCTCTCTACTTCGACCATCATCAGTTATTTTGCTCCCCAAATAGCAAAACTCCTTTACTACTTTAAGTGTCTCATTTCCTAATCTAATTCCCTCAGCGTCACCCGACTTAATTCAACTACATTCGATTACCTTCGTTTTGCTTTTGTTGATGTTCATTTTATACCCTCCTTTCAAGACACTGTCCATTCCGTTCGGCTGCTCTTCCAAGTCCTTTGCTTTCTCTGACAGAATTACAATATCATCGGCGAACCTCAAAGTTTTTATTTCTTCTCCATGGATTTTAATACCTACTCCGAACTTTTCTTTTTTTTTTGCTTTATTGCTTGCTCAATATACAGATTGAATAACATCGGGGATAGGCTACAACCCTGTCTCACTCCCTTCCCAACCACTGCTTCCCTTTCATACCCCTCGACTCTAATAACTGCCATCTGGTTTCTGTACAAATTGTAAATAGCCTTTCGCTCCCTGCGTTTTACACCTGCCACCTTCAGAATTTGAAAGAGAGTATTCCAGTCAACATTGTCAAAAGCTTTCTCTAAGTCTACAAATGCTAGAAATGTAGTTTTGCCTTTCCTTAACCTTTCTTCTAAGATAAGTCGTAAGGTCAGTATTGCCTCTCGTGTACCAACATTTCTATGGAATCCAAAATGATCTTCCCCGAGGTCAGCTTCTACCAGTTTTTCCATTCGTCTGTAAAGAATTCGCGTTAGTATTTTGCAGCTGTGACTTATTAAACTGATAGTTCGGTAATTTTCACATCTGTCAACTCCTGCTTTCTTTGGGATTGGGATTATTATATTATTCTTGAAGTCTGAGGGTATTTCGCCTGTCTCATACATCTTGCTCACCAAATGGTAGAGTTTTGTCAGGACTGGCTCTCCCAAGGCTGTCAGTAGTTCTAATGGAATGTTGTCTACTCCTGGGGCCTTGTTTCGACTTAGGTCTTTCAGTGCTCTGTCAAACTCTTCACGCAAAATCATATCTCCCATTTCATCTTCATCTACATACTCTTCCATTTCCATAATATTGTCCTCAAGAACATCGCCAATGTATAGACCCTCTATATACTCCTTCCACCTTTCTGCTTTCCCTTCTTTGCTTAGAACTGGGTTTCCATCAAAGCTCTTGATATTCATGCAAGTGGTTCTCCTTTCTCCAAAGCTCTCTTTACCTTAGAGGTAAATATATTTCATTTTCAAAGAAATCCACTTCCTGGATGCGTTAAGATTCTTGCAAGGAACCGCTATAGGACATTGCTGAAGCCATGAATCTATACGACATGCATCTTTCTCGGGCTGCACATCCAAATGATGCTAAGTTTCACCTCATATGAGGAAATGGATCTTTTCATGTATCTGAATTCGTCAGCTTCACACAGTGCATCTGCATTTTCTAGTATACTTGCAGGCAATACAATAATGGGTGCATAATATGAGTTCATTAAATGTATTTGACAGGAGTTAAATATCTCTGACTTTGTGGAATATGAAAGACTTCACATGCACAAAATGTTTGCCTCTTGGCAGATGTTTTCAAAAAAATTCAGATGGTTCCTGCCTTCTACTACACTGAGCCTCGGTTATCACAGCGCTAACACGCACAGATGTCGAACACGAATCGAAATTTCGAGCAATAGCGACATGCTGTTGTTTCTTGAGTGTGGGATTTGTTGGGGACTATGTCAATATGTTCACATACATACCAAGGCAAATAACCTGCAAATGCGTGAATCTTACAACAAGTCATCCAAACTAAAACTCGTACATACTTCGATGTTAACAATTTATACAGGTTCGTCATGCAACCCTGCCTACCAACTGAAGGGTTTCGATGGTTTATTCATGCTGAAATCGAAGGATTTGACATTCCAGATGTTGCAGATGATTCTAGTGTAGCATATGTTTTGGAGATAGACTTGCCATATTCTAGTAGTTTGCATCACAAGCACAGCGATTTGCCATTATGTCCACGTTCCCAGTAGATAATATGAGGTATATCACACATTACAGACACCTTTAGCAATATCTAAGTTTGTTTTGAGAACTGATTAGTTACATGCATTATTCAATGCAATCAGAGTCCCTGTTATAGGAAACATATAGGCTTAAATACCGAGAAAAGATCGTCCATGTCATTTACTTTTGAAAGGAGCTTTTAGATATTAATAGCTAACTAGATTTTTGGTGAGAAAATAAAAACATATTAGGAAAGAAATTGCTATTAAATTATTCGTTGGGAGGGGCGTTGTGGACTGAGACAGGTGATCACCAAGGAAAGTTTTAAAAGTTCTTTCACCTTCACAAAGAATTTGTGGCTCTGATGTGTCAAAGGCTGTAATATAGTTCGTGCAACAGTTTATGTTGGATTGGGGGTATTGTTTCTATAAAACTTCCACATATATCGTTCTCATTGGTTTTGAATACCTAGTGTCACTTTAAATGGATTGGTTAGCTTCATTCACTAAGTGAAGGGCTGTTATCCATATGAGGTGATAAGTTGCTACCCTGAGGCATTTAATGTGTCTGGATATGAAGCTGATAACAGTTGTGGCATAAAGCTGTCAATTAAAAAGGTTATTGCTGCAATGAAAGATGGAGGGAATTGGCAGCAAATCGTGGAGCTTCTAGGTCTATGACCACAAACGTATGGATACCACACAGACTAAGAAGCCACTCTAAGGTAGACTAAGGGTATGCAGAGTGCAGCCACATCGTCCCTTATGGTGGAAGATCTTCTTACATGCTTATATGCTCGAGCAGATTATTTTTCATGTGTGGTGTACCAGGTCAGTTTTCAGCCTATTTGGTGTGTCTTCCACACTGTTAATAAAATGTGAATAGTAAGCTTATGATTACATAATGGACCATGTCAAAAGAGGTATTGCAGGGGAAACTGTTTGAAGGCGACAGAAGGTGCTGAAACACACTTTTAATAAATTCAATGTTGGCTGAAATATGCGCCAAAAATATATTGTGCTTGCATTGACATCATCTGGAATTATAGTAGCATTAATATAAGGAGGACAAACTGTTCTTTCTGCTTTGAAACTGCCACTAAATAATGCACAACAAGAATTTCCAGTCTGGAATGTATCAAGAGTATTTGAACGAGGTCAACGTTTAGAACAGTAAAAAAGTATTCCTTTGGATCGAATGTACAATGACGCAGAAACAACTATTTGACACATCACATAAAACACTACAATATCAAGAAGATAATTCAATATTAATGGTTGGTGCATTAATTACACTTTCTGGAGATTTTCGGCAAATGCTTCTACTTATTTCGAAACCAACCTCAACAGACAAAATCAATATATTTTGGAAGCAATCACTCCTTTGGCCTCAAATTAAAAAAGTACAATTAAGAAGAAATAGGTAGGTTCCACTTTCCAATAATGAAGAAGCGAGACCTATAAAATGGTAAATGCACATAGCAATGGATAGTGTATCTGGCCAATCTGAACTCACAAATGACTTATGTAACACTGTCTATGATTCAGATTAATTAATTGATTAAGATTATCCAAACACTGTTCAAAATTACGAAGATTGAAATTGGATTTTTGAAATAATGTGTTAGTAATAAGACATAAAGAAGTTTAAAAATCAAAACTAGCTTCCTGGAGGGGAAATAATATGCACTGCAATCGATTCCATTGTTAATGCAACACAAATGTTAATTTAGTTTAAGATTAAAACTAGAATCACTGATCACAGTGTTGAGAAATTTTGATTCACTGAACTTATGTAATGGAACAAGAATGACTTTAAAATAGTTATCAAACTATGTAAGCAAAAATATTTCATTGAAAATACGATGATTTAGTTTAGCTTTACAGTTCCTGTGTTTCCTGATTCATTTTTTTAATTGATGGTGTTGTCAAAAAAATGTGAAAATCTTGTCTGGATATTGCAGGGTAGGTAGAGTTAGCCAGTCAGGTCACTGCACCCACAGATTCAAGCTCTTGCATACCCTAAAATGTGATAATACACATACATCTATGGGTCCATGAGTTACCACTTGTTAAAATGCACATTACCGGTTAAAATGTGTCTTTTTGGGAAGTAATAAACTTAAGCTTGGCAAACGAAAGGAACATTTGTTCAGTTTGAGGAAACCAAATGAAGAACTCATTTGGCAACACTGTCAAGGTGCTTGAATTTGTGTGCACAGTGATTTGGTACTTCAATGCTAATTAAATCAGAAACGGCGCAAGGGTTTCAAATATGATACCTCCAGACACACACCTCGCCTAGCACTGGTTTTTTGTCTGGCTCTATCCTTCAGTCCCCTGCAATGCATTATAGTGACTAAGCAGCGGTAGCCATTGCTGTTATGGAAATAGAAGCGTTTGAAACACTTACTGTCTCATTATGGTGGTCATCAGGACACCTTCCACCTCTTTCATATTTGTGTATATTGGAGAAAATTGAAATTTTATCCATAATTTTGTTTCTAACTTTTAAGAACATTCTTGTAAAATAACGAATGTTATAAATGATTCTCGATTATTCCATCACACTTCAGGGTGTTCACCATTATCCTGCAGTCTTCTTTAATGGCTTAGAATGTTCTGCAGTGCTTTACAAAGTTCTGAAGTTTTCTTCAACTTTCTCAAACGTTCATGATTTTAGCAGTGTTCTAGGGGATTCTATATAGAAATAAAAAAGTGAAAGACAGAGTACTTTATTTAAAATTAGGGTGCTATTAAGTACTTAATAGTATTTTTGAGAATTTGAGAGTAATTTTGAGTATGAAATGATTTTTCAAATGTTCATTTTTGCTTTGTTTCAATTATCACAAGTGATCTGGAATGTTTTGAGAAAACAAATGAAAATAAAGACCAAGCTAATCTTTTTTTCATCTATTCCTAAATATAAATTATTTACAACTTTTCAGTGAAAATTTGTTTCACTGTGTTATTTATAAAGAGTTCAATTAGCGATTACACATTTTATGAAGGAGTGGTAAAATGCTTAACTCCTTGGTAAGTCAGCTACTGTGACTGTGGTCCTCACGGCTTTACTTCCACTAGTATCTCGTCTCCTATCTTCCAAGCTTCATGTAACCTCTCCATGAGGAGTCATACTTGGATAGCTCAGTCGGTAGCACACTTGACCTTGAAAAGTAAAGGTCCCGAGCTCGAATCTCGATCCGGTACACAGTTTCAGTCTTCCAAAAAGTTTCATGGTAGCGCACACTCCTCTGCAGAGTGAAAATTTCATTCGAGATCAGTCATTTTGCTGCCAAATAACAGAAATGATCTACTACATTTAATGTCTCATTTTATAATCTTATTGCCTCAGCATTGTGACTGTGACTGAACACCACACTCTTTTTTATCAAAGTAGAGAACTCTCCACTGCTATGTTTATCTCCTGTTCATACTGTAGTAGAGTGCTGGTTCCATCATGGCATGACATTTTTTATATTTCAGTTGTTTATGATATAGCGAAGGCAGGAGGGACAAAATGCAAGGAGGGAAAACTTGTTTACCACTTGTACAGAAAACAAATAGCGGTTATAACAGTTGAAGGACATGAAAGGGAAGCAGTGACTAAGAACTGAATGAGGCAGGTGTAGGTTACAGTCTATCCCTCACGTTGCTCAACCTGTACATCAAGCACATGGTAAAGAAAAACAAAGAAATAAAGTACAGGGACGTCATATAAAAATATGATGTTCACTGACGATATTGTAATTGTCTCAGATGTGGCAAATAACTTGGCAGAGCAGCTGCACCAAATGGATGGTGTCCTGAAAAGAGGTTGTGGGATGGGCCCTGACAAAGGTAAAACAAAGGTAATGGATTATAGTCGAATGAAATATGTTGGTGCTGAGGCAATAAGATTATAAAATGAGACATTAAATGTAGTAGATCATTTCTGTTATTTGGCAGCAAAATGACTGATCTCGAATGAAATTTTCACTCTGCAGAGGAGTGTACGCTACCATGAAGCTTTTTGGAAGACTGAAACTGTGTACCGGATCGAGATTCGAGCTCGGGATCTTTACTTTTCGTGGTCAAGTATGCTACCGACTGAGCTATCCAAGTATGGCTCCTCATGGAGAGGTTACATGAAGCTTGGAAGATAGGAGACGAGACACTTGTGGAAGTAAAGCCGTGAGGACCACAGCTTTACTTCCACTAGTACCTCATCTCCTACCTTCCAAGCTTCAAGTAACCTCTCCTGTGAAACTTGCAAGACTATCACAGCACAGTTTTAGTTTCCCAGGAAGTTTCAAAATAACTGATGATGGTCGAAGTAGAGGGGAAATAAAACGCAAACTTGAAATATCAAGAACAGTGTTTCAGAAAATTTTTTAACAATGAGTGTAAATTGAAGAGTTTGGGCATCTTCTCAAGAGTTATTTATCTGGCGTGGAGCCTTGTACAGGAGTGAAATGTGACTGATTAGGAATTTGGACAGGAAGAGACTAGAATCATTTGAAACTTTGTTCTCAGAAGAATGCTCAAGATTAGATAGGTAGATCAAACAAAGGGGGATTCCATTGTTGTGGGTGGGATAGTTGCAGTACGTTTTTCGAACATCAAAAGCTAATAAAACAGAATGTATAAACTGAAATAAGTTAAAAATTGATTGAAGATCGTATGAATATTTGTTTTACCTTCCCATTAAATCTGAGTATCAGAAATTTACAAAGTAAGCTGTTTATCATATTTAAATCCTTGTCACAGGTAGGACAGCAAATTGACAAAGTATTGAATGCACACCAACATTTTACAAGAACGTTGTGAATTATGCACTTATTGTCTGAGGAAAGTATGCTGATCACATTGTATAAGTAATTCTCCATGTGATGAAAAATCATTAAATATAACATTATTAAAAGTTACTTATGAAACTGCAATCGAAGACTATCACAGATAGGACAGGGAACTGTCATAGGTGGGACTCATGTGAAGTAAAACCTGTTTTCAAGAGTTAAAATTAATTTTAAGATGTTAATTTAAAGATGAATCAGTAGTTAACAAATTACAGCCTCATTTTCTGTTTAAATAATCTCCCAGGAAAGTCTTTTACCTTTAAGTAAGATACAGGTAGTACATCATTATTAGTCCTGAGTACTTAATTATTTTGATTTAAGAAATCCACCATTAAAAAACTATCCAGATCACAACTCATTCAATTTCAAAAATGTCTAAATTTCCGGAAAATTCATAATATAAAGTGTTTTTAACACGTTTGATGTCTTTATTTCGGAGAATTTCAAGTATTTGTTGCAACTCGAAGTAGGACACATTTTTCTTGTCATCTTTTAACATCTTGATTGAATCCCCTACAGATCTCATACACATAATCGATATTTCTGAATTTCCTCCAAGAACCCTCTGTGTAGTTGCAGCAAACCTGTATTTTGCCGATTTATTTCTTTCAGTTTGAAACTCCAACAGAACAAACATTCCTGGTACAATCTTTTTGATAGCTGGTTCAGACCTTGTAACTTCTTCAAGATTATATGTCAACAGATCTTAAAAATAAGATTGTTCATCACTGATCTCACAAGGAACCCCTTGACTGCGTGGTAGCAAGTTCAGTCTTTAGTAAGGCCAATTTGAAAGTGTTGTGATAACAATTATGACAGGAAAAACGGTAGTTGCTAATGACTCACCATATGCATCAAGAGAGCGACGAAAATGAGTGTCTGAGAGGTGCAGAGATCAAACGTCTATGGGATGTATGTATTACACTTCACAAAATGGACATCGTCCATATTCAAGAAATGTTCAAGACAAACTATTAACATGCATCGTGAACACAGAATGAAAAATGGCGCGCCACAGTTATAACAGATGTTCGAATCATCAAGATCAAAGGCGAACTCCTTGGGAGTTACAAACTGTGCAGGATGTTCAGCTTAGTATCCACATTTAAAGAGTGTATAGAGGCGAAAACGTCTGTCGTGGAGCTTATCGTGAAACTAGCTGTACTTTAAGGTGTAGCTGTAGATAGTGTGATAATATGTTTTATAGGGACGAAAAAAGAGACCAGAGCCTGAATTTGTGTAATGGCTCCAGGTGGTATGAATTGCAATGTTACACACTTTCCAGGAGGAATACTTTACTCTAAAGGAGTATGGTTTATATACACAGGCAAGGAATCAAGCGAAAACAAGTTAATTTAATCAGTTACTGGTGACAAGCAGTGCTCGTACTCATACTCTTCTGCCCGTTTCCCCAGTCTTTCTCACTGCAAGATCACGCACAAGAAAGAGGCGTAGGGGGTAAAGCACCTCCAAATTCTAGCAGCACAACAAATAACTTTTCACCCAATTCATCACCCACGTTAACAGTCGACATAATTGTAAACGATTGCTTTGAGGCGTTGATGTTAGTTGATCGTGATACAACACTCTCCGTACCTCTAATTTCCAGGGTTCCTTTTATATGCATTTCCTCTTCAAACCCCGATTGGTCGGAGTTGAAAACAAATTCCTTACTGAACGATGGAATAAGTTTGTTTATGCCATCTACGAATTTTCTGGCCGTTTCCACAGTTTGGTTTGCATCGTCAAGTTGACACTTTGTTTGAAATTTTGTTATCTTCCGTCTTCCAGTTCTGTAGCACTGCTTGAAGTTATGTAACCATCCACAGATTTCCTTCAAATGATTATAATGTATGTCGTGCAAAATTTGATGTGCATGATGTAGTAGGTCACTGTCATGCACATGATGTAAACTGGATTAAGCATTCTTGAAACGCTCAGACACAAGTTATTGTAACAAATGCGCCTTGTCCTCCCATGAATATTAGTAATTTTTCTTATGCACTACACAGTCATATTGCTCCAGACTTATTCAAAATCTTTTCATAATTGTTTTTTCACTATGCCCCAGATGATCTTTCATGTACGTAATTCTTTTTGGTTCCTGCTCCTTGGACAAACATTGTCCTTTCGTAAATTTCACTGGAGATGGGATTTGTGGCTCCCTGACTGACAAGGATGATGAACTACATGGCTCGACACCTGTTTCAGAATCACTTTCACTTGTGAAGCACCAATTGTCATCATTGTACTCCTGATGTACTCTGTCCGCATAGTCGAGCATGTACAACAGCACACATTCCTCTGACATATCTTGCAGACTTCTTTGTTTATCGTTGCCATTCATCTCCCTTGTAGCAACACCACTGGCACTGTAGCACTGTTGTGAGTTACTAATCGACTAAGCAGTTTAACTACGCTCTGTAGCCTCCTGCTGTGCTGATCACTGTTTACCTACAGTACTGCATTCTATTGCCATTAGCTGCCAGTATTGTATTTACGTGGTAGACGATATGTGGGGCGCCGAATGTCGTAAACATCATTGAATCTTTGCGACCTAGCACTCAAGGGGTTTCTTGCCAGTATCAGATAACAGAATTGGTGGTGACAGACTTGACTTTATTATCTGGTTGTTCTTGCATAAAAAAAGAAAAAAACTAACTTTGCTTTCATATTCATGTAACATTTCTGTCTATTGGTCCACAACAGACTCGACAGCCTTCATACTAGGTAATTGCCTGCTGATTTTATCACTTGTGAAAATGTTTTGCATCTTGAGTGAATTAGCACCTGTAAGCTTACAAGACGTTTACATGTCTCCTAAGAAAATGTCAAATACGTGTTGTCATGGGTAGTAAAAGTAAGTCTTTTTTAGGATAAATCCAAATAACAGGTTCCCCTGCCAAAAGAGTTCTCCAGCACTTTAAAAAATACTGAAACAATCACTCACAGGAAAGATTTTATCACTCCAAATATTACACCTACCAGATGTCACAAAGAAAAAAAGCATTGGAAAGAGTAACATAGGGCATTTCAGATACTTAACAATCCTCCATCAAAACATGCAATAAATAAAAAATAAAATACAATTATCAGAAGTTGAGCTCCACTCTTTGAACTGCAGAGTGGTTTGTGTTACTGAGCACTAGTGTAGAGACACAGAAAACCAACACGTAGATTATCATTGTATGAAAGAGCAATCTCTTACTGCAGAACTACTTCAATGGGTGGATAATCACTCATTTATATCACAAAAGGAATACAGTTCAAATTAAGGCATGACTCAGTACAGTAAGTGAGGACAAACACTTCGAAATATCAGCTATTGAATTGACAGCACCAAGAAATTAATCATTTTGTGTATGTATAGGTCTCCCAGTGGTAGAGTGGACACTTTTTTCAATAAATTAACAGAAGTTCTAGATAAAGTCTCAAGTACAAAGGTCAGCATAATTCTGTGTGGGGACATTAACATCAATACTAATATAATAAATGAATCCAGCAGCACCCTCATAAATATCCTTCAAAGTTTTGGCATGTTCCTAATTATCAATAGTTCAACAAGGGTTACTACAATGACTACATCAGTAATTGATCATGTGGCCACAAATATGGACAGGGGAAAATGTGATACAGCTCTAAAAGATCTTGGACTATCAGATCATCTCTGTCAAATAACAACACTAAAATCAGGCTCGAATAATTCTCTAAACTACAAGCCTACAAACGATATCTATCAGAAATCAGAATAAAAGATTTTTCAAAAGAACTAGCAACATAAAGCTGAGATGAAGTGTATAAGGAAACCAATGTGAATATGAAAGTCTCTGAATTTTACACATCATTTAAATTATTTAAATTGAAATTTAGAGAGGCATTTCCAAAAGTATGCATGTCTGTATCAACATCTCACAAAACAGATAGATAACAGTAAGTATTAAGAAGTCCTCCCAAACACTTAAATACCTCAGTTCCATGAGAAAGAGTAACAAAGGTCCAGAATGCTTACATTTGTAACATAGATACAAATAGATCTATAAGAAGGTGCTGATTGCTGCAAAAAAGTCATTTAATGACAAAACAATATATAATGCCAAGTAGACTGGAATGTTTTAAAAAAGAAAACAGGGGTAGGCAAACAAACGCAGAATAATATACTGCTAAGGGAGGCGGATAAGGTAATAAATGATGCACAACACTTAGCAAACTATTAAACAAGCATTTTACGATTATTGCAGAGACGTAACAGCAAAAATTCCCCAAAACAAATATAACATGTGTAAATAATGTTGCACTAAATACAATGATGTTACTTCCAACAACAGAGAATGAAGTCAATAAAACCGTTCAAAAACTAAAAAATAAAAGTCATTAGGCTTAGATGAAGTACCAATGTGTGTACTAAAAGAATGCATAGAGATTATACAAGGCCTCTTAACAAATAAAATAAATGAATCCTTCAAATCAGGGACATTTCCAGAGCAGTTAAAACAGACAAGCATTGTGCCTTTGCTTAAGGAAAGTAATGCAGAAGACATAGAAAATTACTGGCCCATTTCCCTGCTGTCACCATTCTCAAAAATAATAGAAGCGATTATGAAAGACAGATTAATGAATTACATTAATAAATACAATCTTTGAAGCAAATCACAGATTGGTTTCTGAAGTGGCAAAAACATGGAGGCAGCCATAGTAGAATTCACGTAAGCTGTACTTGATGCCCTTGACAAAGATGAGCATGTCACAGGCATATTTTTGGATCTTTCTAAGGCCTTTGATACAGTCGACCACAAGATTCTATTAAACAAATTAGAAGCATTAGGAATAAGAGGGGTAGTTGGTGACTGGTTTTGATCATACCTAGCAGATAGGGTACAAAGAGTAGAGATATCACTTACTTCAAATAGATCTATACATTTAGTAAAACACTTATCAGAACCAAAATACATTAGTGTAAGGGATCAGAAAGGTAGCATATTTAGGACCAATACTATTCCTGATATACATCAATGACTTTCCCAGTAGTGTTAGTCATGGTGAAAAAATTCTCTTTGATGATGACAGCAATATTATAGTCACTGAGAAAACAAGAGAACTCCTTACAGAGAAAGCAAATGCAACTCTCAAGGAAGTTCACGACTGGTCAATAAGCAATAAAGTGACACTGAACATAAAGAAAACTAACGCCATGAATTTCAGTTTGAAGAGCGAAAACGACAATGTTAAATTAAATGTAGATGGCATCTCTATAGACTGTGTAACAAATGCAAAATTCCTAGGAATGAATATTAATTATCAATTGAAGTTATGTGAACACACAAAGGTACTTGCAAACAGAATGTCATAAGCATGTTATGCCCTTAGAACCCTATCGTCAATGTGTAACATGCAGTGTCTTTTAGTTACATACTGTTCCTATGTACACTCAATTATTAGCTATGGCATTCTTTTTTGGTGAACAAATGCACAAAATATTAACACAATTTTCAAATTCCAGAAAAGAGTCATGAGAATAGTAACCAAAAATAGTAGTCAAGCTCATTGTAAAGATCTGTTCAAATCACTGGGGATTTTAATTGCTCTGTGTGAATACATTTACCAGTCACTTGTAAACATCAAAAATAACATTGGTAATTACTGCACAAACAACTCTGTCCATGACCATGGAACAAGAGCTAGACTCAACCTACATTTACCAAGAAAAAATTAACATAAAACTCAAAATAACGTTATCTACGAAGGAATAAAACTGTACAATGAATCACCAAATCAGATTAAAGAAACTGCAAAAGTACACTTATTTAAAAAGGCAGCTAAAAAGTACCTGTTATGCAATACATTTTATACATTGAAGGATTACTTAGATAAAACAGAGTAGGGGTTTAGTAAAAAATGTTATACAAATAAATAATATTAATGATTATAAAATTTTCAACATTCCACATGATACCTTCACACCATGTATTTTTCCTTCTTTTTTCTTTTTTATGAAAAACTTACCCTCACGCCGTGCATAGCACAGTAGTGACACCTCTTCCTCTTTCTGAGCTCAACATCTCACTCATTATAGATGGATGCTGAGTCACTTTTTCAGGATAGAATTGGGAAGTTGCAGTACAGAAAACGGCCCAAAGATCACCAGTCTATTTGTGTGGTTGTTTGTGTAGTGAGTGAAACGTTATGAAACAATGTGAGTATAGTGTGTGCAGTGACTAATAGTGAGATATGAGTGAACAGTGTGGCACTATGTTATGTAATAAGTTATTTGCAAAAACGTATTGTGTACCAGGAATAAATCTAATGATGGTCTCTAACCAGAAGTCTGTAAATGTATGTGCATACGAATTAACATATTGTAAAGGTCTATTTGTTTCACGCAGCTCTGCGGTACGTTAACACTCGCCCACCAGCTGACATGTCTGGAATGCTGACAATTTGCTTGGTCAGTAGAAATGCGTCCAGCTGCACTGCAACGGGGAATAGGCGACTGGCCGCCGTCCGCAGCGGGCAGTATTACCTAGCGGGGCCTCGGGAGCGAATATGTCTCTTTTCTTAGCTCACCATGGAGCCTTTCGATACGACCGTAATTAGCCGGTGTTAGGATGTCAGACACTGTGATGGTGGGTGCGCGTAGCGTACGTGTTTTGTAATCCGCCTTTGTCAATAAAACTGTTTAAACTTACTTGTCGTGTTCGCGTATTGACTTACCTCAAGGACACACTGCTTACAAATCCTGACAAAATATTCGTGTAATCATCATCCGGAGCAACAACACAAATTACCCCCGTATAGAAGTGGTCTCAGAATGAAGATTATTATGGAACATCTACAGTCCTGAAGAGGCACTGTACAACGTGAACTTCGAGCAGCAGCAGCGTGAACAACCAACGCTGGAATTCAGGTTGGTCTACCCCAGTTTGGCTAGAAAACGAAAGGCAGTGATGGATTTTTATTTGCATGTTAGGGACTCATTGGCTTTAAATTAGACGAAATGTCGCAATCCAGTGAGAGTAACGTTGTCGATCTACAAACTGTTATTAATGAACTGCAAGAAGAGATTCGGCAGTTAAAAGCAGAAAGAAGCGAGCGTAACACAGAAGCGAGCGTAACACAGACTTGGCAAATGGTAGTTCATGCAGTGTAGGTACAACTGCAATAAAGAATTTTTCATTATTGCCATCAGTATCAGTGTTTAGCGGGAAACCCGAAGATGATGTGAAAGTGTTTTTTCGTAAACTTGAAGGTGCCGCCCTGTTAAGATCATGACAGATTCCGATAAGTTAGTGGTTACCAAATTGAGAATTCAGGGAGCAGCACCATATTTCATTAGCGCGGAGCCTCCTTGCGTGAAAACAGAAGATTACAATGAGTTTAGAACGATTGTTGTTCAGAGATTTAAACGTCAAAACGCGATCAGATTTTACAGAGAGCAGCTTCACAGTTTGCGAATACGACGAGCCGAATCTGTCGAGCAGTTTGCCAACAGAATTCGAAACATCAACGCTCAAAGGTACAAGTTAATAGAAGATAAAAATGAAAATCGCATTCAGTTGTTCGAAGCCGGCCAGAGAGCCTTG